>NC_043702.1:40156309-40157498 GCF_006229205.1 Suricata suricatta
ACATGGCACATTCTCCAAGATAGACCACATACTGGGACATAAAGCAGCCCTCCATAAGTATAAACAAATAGAGATCATACCATGCACACTTTCAGACCACAATGCTATGAAACTTGAAATTAACCACAGGAAAAAGTCTGGAAAACTTCCAAAAATATGGAGGTTAAAAACCACCCTATTAAAGAATGATTGCGTTAATCAGGCAATTAGAGAAGAAATTAAAAAATATATTGAAACCAATGAAAACGAAAATACAACAATCCAAAATCTCTGGGATGCAGCAAAGGCAGTCCTAAGAGGGAAGTATATTACAATCCAGGCCAATCTCAACAAACTAGAAAGAACGCAAATTCAAAAACTAACAGAGAACCTACTAGAACTAGAAAAGAAGCAGCAAGAGCACCCCAAACCTAGCAGAGGAAAAGAAATAATAAAGATCAGGGCAGAAATAAACAATATAGAGTCCAAAAGAACAGTCGAGCAGATTAATGAAACCAAGAGTTGGTTCTTCGAAAAAATAAACAAAATCGATACACCTCTAGCCAGCCTCCTCAGAAAAAAAAGAGAGAGCACTCAGATAGACAAAATCATGAATGAAAAGGATCTATTACAACCAATCCCTTAGAAACACAAGCAATCATCAGAGATTACTATGAAAAACTATATGCCAACAAACTGGATAACACAGAAGAAATGGACAAATTCCTAAATACACATGCACTACTAAAATTCAAACCAGAAGAGATAGAAAGCATGGATAGACCAATAACCAGTGAAGAAATTGAATCGTTATCAAAAATCTCCCAACAAATAAGAGCCCAGGGCCAGATGGCTTTCAGGGGAATTTTACCAGACATTTAAAGCAGAGCTAATACCCATTCTTCTCAAACTATTCCAAAAAATAGAAATAGAAGGAAAGCTTCCAAACTCATTCTAGGAACCAGCATCACCTTGATACCTAAACCAGACAGGGACCCAGCGAAAAAAGAGTACAGACCAATATCCTTAATGAATACAGATGCAAAAATACTCAACAAGATACTAGCAAATCGAATTCAACAGCATATAAAAAGAATTATCCATCATGATCAAGTGGGATTCATTCCTGGGTTACAGGGCTGGTTCAATATTCGCAAATCCATCAATGTGATCCATCACATTAACAAAAGAAAGGATAAAAACCATATGA
>NC_043702.1:40157598-40198993 GCF_006229205.1 Suricata suricatta
GGATCAAGAAGATGTGGTATATATTCACGATGGAGTACTACATGGCAATGAGAGGGAATGACATATGGCCTTTTGTAGGAAAGTGGATGGACTTTGAGGGTGTCATGCTGAGCGAAGTAAGCCAGGCAGAGAAGGACAGAAACCATATGTTTGCACTCATAGGTCTAGCAGGAAAACAGGAGAAACCTAATGGAGGATCTGAGGGAGGGGAAGAGGGAGAGAGAGTTGGGGAAAGAGAGGGATGCAGAACTTGAGAGACTATTGAATGCTGAAAATGAACCGAGAGTTGAAGGGGAAGGGGGAGGGGGGAGAAGAGGTGGTGGTGATGGTGTAGGGCACACTACAGGAAGAACACTGGGTATTATATGGAAAACAATTTGACAATAAAATATTATGGAAAAAAAAGAAGGATAGAGGAATGTAAAATATTTTTTAAATCACACGAATAGGAAATTTTTCATATGGTTTGATATAATTCATTAAGTATTTAATACTAGTGTTCCAGGAAGAAAATTTCCATTGATATAGACCAAAATATTTGATTTTTCACTATTCATCTAGATGTTAAGGTGATAAGAATACACTGGATTATTTTTTAAGGCTAGAAAATACTTATGTCACCATGCATAGCCACTTTATTTATAAAATAAGCATTTCCATTTAAAAATGATTACAGGACAAATCTTGAAGTCTCAAGAGACTATGAGATGGGTTACAGGCTGTTTTACTACATTGTCATTGGACAATTATAGGAATAGTAGTAGCTAGAATTTTTTTATTGTAATTGATGAATAGATGCTTGTATCATCTACATTCCTTACAACAGTTCAGTGGAAATATAATGGCTTGATTTATACACAAAGAAATGGAGGCTCCAAGGTTTTAAATAATTTGCTAAAATTAGCAAGAACTATTAAGTTTTAAAGGAACTAAACCTGGTATAATGGATTCAAAACATTTGCACATTCCATAACTACTCTCCTAGTTTCCATAAGACTTTCCATAACTACAGACTGTTCATTCACAAGCACTGCATACTGAAAGGTAGAACATGCACTGTGGAAATATATACACAGAGTAACATGGACTGAGAGCAGCAAAGAATTCATAATAAATCCCAAATTATGTTAATGTGCAGTAATTTAACAAATGTGACTGATATAAGCCAAGTCTATAGTATGAACTTCTGTGCCATCTCTAATTTATAGCAATCATCTGGTGATCATCTGAGAAAGGGGACAGAAATTGGACAGTTGAAGGGTAAATATATATCTCAGTTTTAGATATTCTAGCCAGTGCCTAAATGCACTTTCATTCACAAAAATAGAGAAGGCAGGTCAGTTCTTCAGTTGCAACTTATGAAACCCTTAAATAGACTCTGAAAACTGATGATTGCTGGTGACAATGACAACAGTTCTCCAGGGAGTAAATTATGGAGGGGAGAACAGAAAGTCATCCATTTATTCCTCAAAACTGGTAGGGGGTAGTTTGCCCAGGAGGAATGAAAAGAATAAAAATAGATCTGCATTGACAAATAAGCATCTATATAAGTGAGAGCAAGAAAATGCTTTTAGATAAAAAGTAATCCAAACTTTATATAAGATGTTTGACTTCACACTGTTTCTTACAACCCATAAAAGAGATTTGGAAGTCACAGTAGTCATCTTCACTGGACATTATGCTGCTGTAATTAAAAGGTCAATGAAATATTTGATGAAAATAGTCAAAACTCCAAATAAAATATGTAAGTTACTTTGGGGAGGAAGCCAGGATAAACTGTATTTTCCAAAGAAAAGTATACAGTAAAAATATAAATAAAGAGAATAAGGGATCAGAATACCTCAGTTAAGGATCTGACTTCAGCTCAGGTCATGATCTCACATTCTTCATGAGTTTGAGCCCCACATCGGGCTCTGTGCTGGCAGCTAGCTCAGACCCTGGAGCCTGCTTCAGATTCTGTGTCTCCCTCTCTCTGCCCCTCCCCTACTCATGCTGTCTCTCTCTCTAGCCAAAATAAACATAAAAACATTTTTAAAAATCCTTTAAAAAAAGAATTAAAAGATTTAAAAGGAGAAATTGATGGATCAGAGCCAAAGAAATGAAGGAAAAAATGAAAGAATGATAGAATATATATAAATTTTTAACCGGGAAAACCTAGAATAACAAGCATGCTTCTAATTTATAAAGTCATGAAGACATTAGGCAAATTCAGAGTATCTGTCCCTGGACTTATAGATTATTGTATTGAAGCTTAAAAAGATATGGACAAACAAAAGCAAGGGCAATTTTAATATATAGAAAAATACAAATGTAAATCCAAAAGGTTTTTTCATGATTTATTTGGGGGATCATTTGTAGGCTTCAAAAGAAAACCGATACTTGTAGCTAAATCTACCATTTAGCATGGTAAGACAGTTGAAAATGTACTGGGTAGAAAATGGGCCTTTCTAAATTCATAATTCTTATATATTATGAGAGTTATCTAAGCATGAATGGCCTTAGCAATTTGATTGCAGTTACTAATTTTGGGACATTCTAAGAATTAGCATAATAAAGGTGCAAGCCATTGATATTCTAAACCCCTTCTCCCATTATTATTGTCAAACATTAAAGTGAAACAAAATTATTCTAGAAGAAGTAGACTGAAAATAAGAAGATGCATCTGGCTGGATTATCAAAAGCCAGGTGAATTTTTCTTCAGTAGAGCAAATGAGTTTTATATTTAACTCAAATTACCACCACTTTCCCCTTACTGCCTACATAAAATCCTTATGCAGTACATATTTGTTAAAGTACTTTAACATCAAAGGATATTTTTTGTTTACTTCTTGATTTCTTCAAGGCATATACTATATTCAAACTCTAATGTTACCGCTTTGCAATGTTATTTGAGTCTATGAGTACTGATTTTCAAATAAGAGAAAATATAGATATGAATTAATTCTGTAGGCAGGGGATATATTAAATACTTAAAAGCAATCAGTTAATATGATTATAATAAGACTATAAAGATATGAAAAAAAGTCCATTCTCTAGAGGATGCATAGACTTAGAGGACACTGTAAAATTGACACTTTATCCAAATGTATCCTAACACTTTGTCTTTCAAAGTCAAAATAAGAAATGACCATACATCTAACATCCATATATTTTGTAAAAATGCCATGCAGGAAATCATAAACTATATTTTAAATTATTTCTGGCATAAAATCTAGTGCAATAAAATTTTCTTCAAATTCCAAGCTAAGAAAAACTTGTTATTGCTGATACACTGTTATGGTTTGTTTTACAGGACAAAAAGTTTTAAGAGCCATATTGTCTCACTATTACCTTTGGTTTCATTGGAACTCAATTAATTTTAGCTGCCAACGCTTCTCTTATCTTTTCTATTTTAACAACTATGAGGCTATCTCTACCACTTTTATTATTTATTTCTTTTCTTTCTACTATTAACCAGGATATAAAAACAATTTAAGTACGTATTATTTAGGGTCCAACTCAAGACTTTTAAGAAAAAGGCCCGAGAGTATACTAACTGAAAAGGAAGTTGATTTGTCTGAGTAGTCCAGATATGATCAATCCAAGACTGTCAAGGTTGCTTCACACAAGTCATTTGGGTATCTGGGTTCCTGACATCTTATGGCCCCACTATTCCTTTAGTTGTGCTCCTACACGGTTGAAATTGCATTCTCTTTACATCTGTTTGTGAGCCAATAAAAAGAAGAAAACAGAGGGAGCCCTAAGAAAGTATCATTTTTTAAGAAGTCTCAGAAATTGCACATATTTTTCTACTTATTTCCCATTGCTCTGAATTTAACCATGTTACAACTCATAGCTATAAGAAAAGCTGATAAACGGTAAGGACCAGTCATGTGCCTAGCTAAAATGGGATGGAGTGGTATTTATATTTCCATATGGAGGAAGAGGATGGGTATTGGAATAAAATTACCATCTCAGCCATTGCTTCTCTGCCTGATATATTTTCAATTTACCATCTGGCCTCTTTGTGCAATAAGAAAGTGACAGCACATTTCAGTGGAGGGTCTTTAAGCTTTATAAATAGACAGGCATGGTTTGGAACTCCAGTCCCACTGATTATTAGCTGTAAATAGCTGTCAAGTTACTTAATGTTCCTGAGCAGTCATACTGTCATCAAGGAAACGTGTATAAAATATCTAACTCAAAGGTTTGTTGACTTAAGTATGATTTTTAATGTAGTGTACGTCCAAATTATTATTATAGCAGAAATATAATCTTTACGAAGTTGCTCTTTCTTGACATATTTATTGGGGTCCGTTAGTCATAATGACACCACAATCAACACAGTCTTTTGGATTTACTTTTCTAAGAACATCCACCTACACACACCCCAGATAAGCTTGGATATATTAGAAAGGAAGACCAAAAAGAACCACTTTTTACAAAACATGTGCTAAGGAATATTGTTCCACTGCAATTAAATAGGCAGGAACGGATATTACAGACTAAAGGCTAAATGCATATTTACTACTTCAGCTATATGCAATTTAGTAAGTCGGTGCTACTTGGAAAGCAATGCTTTTCAAATGAAATTCTTTTCCCCCCCACTAATATTTGTTTTGGTTTCTATAATAAGTATGAAGACAACTGAAAGAAAGATTGTGAGAGTGGGAGTCACCTGTAAGAATATATACTTGAACAATTTTCTCCTGATGTGCCTATTAGTTACTATGGTGACAATCTGTTCTAGCATTTAAAGAGAAAATAGCGTGCCTCATTTTTCCATCATTTTTAATTTCAGTTAGCAAAATTACATTTAAAGTTCTGCTTAGAAATTTGTTGACTTTTATGTTTTTACATGTGTAACATGTTGATTTCACAAAGTCTTCAAAATACAATTTTCAATTCAATATCCATTTTGATAAATTGATAATTGTCCTAAATATTTAGCATAAAGGTATCTGATAAGCAAACATTTTCTTCATTGTGTGAGTATATTAGAAATTATATATTAGGGGTGCCTGGGTGGCTCAGTCTGCTGAGCGTCCAACTTCGGCTCAGGTCATGATCTCAGAGTTAGTGGGTTTGAGCCCTGAGTCGGGCTTTGTGCTGACAGCTAGTTTAGAGCCTGGAGCCTGTCTTCAGATTCTGTGTCTTCCTCTCTCTGACCCTCCCCTGCTAATGCTGTCTCTCTCTCTCAAAAATAAATAAAACATTTAAAAATTTTAAAAAATCATATATTAAATGTAAAAATCATTCATTCATATATTATATTTAAAAATGTATGTTTGGGTAAGTTATGCAATTAATATGGTCATTCAACTTTCAATGGTCTCCTATGAGCGTCTTTTACTCTCTGAAGTAAAATGCATTCAGGACTTTCAGTAAAACACTGAGTTTATTGTCAGTCCCATGATTAATTGTTCAAATTACTTATTAGCAATTTCCTCATATATAGGATATTTAAGAATAATTTTATTTATCCATTTTAATTTTTTAATGGTTGTTTATTTTTGAGACAGCAAGAGTGGGGCGGTGGAGCACAGAAAGAGGGAGACACAGAATCTGAAACAGGCTCCAGGCTCTGAGCTGTCAGCACAGAACCTGATGTGGAGCTCGAACTTAAGAACTGTGAGATTGTGACCTGAGCCAAAGTTGTACTCTTAACTGACTGAGCCACCCAGGTGCTCCAATTTAAGGATAATTTTAAATGCAGTTTTACCCTGAAATGATCACTTTAACCTGTCCAGCTAGTACTAATTTGTGTTAAAAACTATAGTCTATTGTTTATCCTTGCTTGTTCTATTGACATTATAAATAATGTAAAAACAAAGTGGGTAAATTTGAGAACAAAATGAAATTAATTACAAATGAAAAGAAAGTAGAATGGGATTTTGAGACTCTCTTCTCTTTAATTTTGTTTCATTAAATGGAATTAAATTTACTTTAACAAGACTACCTGGTATCTATTGTTCACTTATGGGTTCTCTTGCTATTTAAGTCATATAATCTATTTAGAAGTAAATATATTGAGCTGCATAATGGGTACAGTAATATGCTTATCTTCTGGGGATAAATATCCCCAGATATCTGGGTAAAATATTGGTCACATCAAATATTGGAAAGTAGCAATCAATTGTTATTATCCTATAGTGTGTCCACTGTATATTTTTTTAATCTCACACAGACACACACATACCTGTATAGTTATTTTCTGAATAATCAATGTCCTCACAGGAACAAATATCAGTAAGGTTAAATTTCCATCAAAAATCAGATCAAATTGTACAAAATTATCAGTGACATTAAATATCCCTTAAAATTTTAAGTGAATGTGGATGGTCCTTTAGGACTAGCTCTTAACTGAGGACTATGAGCTGTTAACATAAAATTTATCTTCACTATGCCCATCTTATATGTGCTAAGGTAGGGGGTGGTTATGTTTAAATGAAGTTGATTTTACAACACCAAAGACTTAATCATCTATTTCCTATATAAAAGGTAGCTACTTTTTTGCATGGACCTCAAGTATATTGTAGTATAGAGGTGGAATTTAAGGAAAGGTATTAAGCAGGCTGTGTTTTAGCTTATGGGCAAGTAATAAATTGTATCATGTATCTTGAATGAATCATAGATAAACTGCTATATAACGATTGCCACTTCAGATAGCTGTGAAATTAGGTGATTAACTAGTTATTACTTAACCTTCTAATTTCTGTGTAAGTCTAATTACATGAAATAGAAGTGGGGGTTTTGAATTTTTACTTTGCTTTTCTGTTTGGAGTGTAATTGTAACTACTGTATTGTAAATGATGGAAAATAATTGCATATGTTAAAAAATAGTGTTATATTCTAAAAAATAAATAAATAAAATTAAAAAAAAGAATATTGTCTCAAAACAACACATTATTAACTCACGAGGTACCAGGTAGTGAGCAGGGTTATCAAAATAAAATTATACACATATCCACTCTGAGAAGTCTTACTTCTCAAATGAAGAAAAAGAAACCAGACACAGACACACAGCTACATATACATTCACAACCTATGAGTGATCTATAAGTATGGTTTTGTGAAGATGAGACTCACAGAATCTCAGTGAATTTTCTCCAAGACAAAAGCAACAAAGCCACAGGCAAAATTATCTAAATGAGCCATTTCTGAACTCTGGAAATTAATCAAAGGCAAAGAATAATCTAAACGCTTTGTTCAAGAAAACTACTAAGCCTTGTGAAAACTTCAGGTCTGTGACACTGTAGCTTGGAGCTACCCTTACCATCTATATCTTCAGCTCCATGAAGTGGTAGCTAGGAAAAGCCGCAGCCTTAAAGCTAATGGTGGGAAATGATATCTTTTGAAGCTCTGTTAACAGTAATCTCCCTCAGTCAATAACACCATAGCTGCTTAAGGCTGTGATTTCAGGTGGAGCAAACAAAAACTTATTTGAAATGAGAAAGGGATACCTAATGAGCTGGTCCACAAACAGAAGACTACGAAAAGCTTCAACATATTCATGGCAGTATGAAAGATGAATTCATACACAGGGTTGTGTTCATACACAGGAAGGACTTGGAAAGCACAGGGCCTAAAACACTCACTTTGGGCTTACCTTGTAGACCTCTGAAAGCCAAATTTTATTATAAGATTGATTTATAAATTTCCTAAATTTTGAGGGTGTGAATTCACAAACAGATGTCCATGCCAAAAGGCGGAACACATACTAGGTCAACACATTTAGGGGGCCTTTTTAAAAATTTATTATTGAGACAGAGAGAAACAGAGCATGAATGGGTAGAGAGAGAAAGAAACACAGAATCTGAAGCAGGCTCCAGGCTCTTAGCTGTCAGCACAAAGCCTGATGCAGGGCTTGAACTCACGAACCATGAAATCATGATCTGAGCCAGTCAGCTGCTTAACAGACTGAACCACCCAGGCACCCCAGGAAGTCTTTTGACAGATCATTGGTTGACTACCAAACTATGAAACCAAAAGTTAATTAATTTGCTAAACATCTCTCAAACAGATCAAAGAGATAACATGAATAATCTTATATGTATTAAAGCACTGAATTTGTAGTTGAAACCATCCTATAAGGAAAGCTCCAGGATAAAATAGGTTCACTGGAGAATGCTAGTAAATATTTAAGAACTAATACTTCTATATAATCTCTTGTAGAAAATTGATGAGAGGATACATTCCAAATCATTTGATGAAGCCAGTTGTACTCATAACAAAACTAGACAGATATTACAAGTAATTACAAATAAATTGAAAAATTGCCAGTAAATAAATGTATAAACCAATACTCATCAATAACTAATGTGTAGAAATTATAAACAAAAGTTTAACAAATCAAACACATTGATACATATAAAGAATAGTTATGATCAAGGGTGATTAATCCTAGGAATGCACATTGGCTTCACATTCAAAAATTAATCAATAGGATTCACTATATTTACAAAATAAAATAATAATAAATATGTGATCATCTCAGTCGATATATAAGAAGCATTTAATAAGTTATAACACCTGTTTCATTTTACCAAAAAAAAAGGTGGGAGGACTCCTGGGTGGCTAAGTTGGTTAAGCATCTGACTCCTTATCTCGGCCCAGGTCATGATCTCATGTTCCTGGGTTCAAGGCCCAACTCAGGCTGTGTGCTGAGAGTGTGGAGCCTTGGTTGGGATTCTGTCTCTCTCTATGGCTCCCTGTTCTTGCTGGCTCGCACACGCTCTCTCTCTCTCTCTCTCTCTCCCCCCCACAATAAATAAACTTAAAAATATAAATTAACAACTTTCAGCAAAAGAGTAATACAAGGAAATTTCTTACCCAGGGATAGGAGATCTATGAAAATCCATAGTTAGCATTATACTTTAAAAGAGTCAATATTATTCCCCTGAGATCAGGAACAAGAATACCCATTTCTATGATCTTATGAGCTAGATATATAAAAGCATATAATAACATGATTATATAAATGAATAACCTGAACCAAATGAAATTAAGTAATATGTACACAATAACACAATCATTAAAAGGAAATGTGTGAAGCCCAAATTGCCAATTTCCATCTCAGTGCCTGGCTAACTCTACAGTTCATGGAATCACCTACAAATTGGAAATATGGTGGTAAAAGTGCCGAACTTGAGTCAGAAACCTGTGTTTTAATTCATACGATGCCATTTCCTTGCTCTGTAACCCTTGTGATTTCACTCCTATTGTAGAGCAGGATATTTAGAGGACTACTTGGGGCTACTGGTAATCTGAAATGAACCTAGGTACATAAAGTCAACTCAGTAGATGCTGAGGGCCCAGCCTCATTCTGCTGGTGGCAGTGGTTCAGATGGGTGATACCAGAGGCAATAGTACTTGATAAAAGATATAATAAGTCATTAAAAAACCCCTGAAAAACTGATTCCTTTTATTTCTCTCTGTACACGTGGTACACTTCTATGTATACAACATGCAATAAAACATCTTTAAATAATGGACTGTCAAATATGAAGCATAGCAAATATGAGGGATAGAAAAAACAAAAAAAAAAGAAAAAGCTTTCCTTAACATATGCCCAAATGCTTCCATTAAAATCTAAATTGTAATTGGTTAAGAGAGGATCATCTTTTAATCTGTGAAGAACCCTTGTCTGAGCAATCAGAAAGTGAGTGGATTCCTTGAATCATGAAGTCAGCATTTAATTTACTGTGTTCTATGGAAAGCTACTCTTTGGTGAACTCTGTAAAGAGAGGATCTTGGGGCGTTGCCTGTCACCCTCCTGGAGTCTTGCCCAGCACACAGATTACTCAGAAATCCTTCAAACATTTAAATTAGTTTAAGGTAGTGTTTCATTTTTTTTTTTGAACCATCAGAATTTTCTTTTACTGAATGCATTAGAATTCAAAGTAAGTAAGAGAAGTCATCAGAATCTCTTTTAACTCCTAGCAAAACTAGCATCCCCTAGAATACACATTGGGATACATCCCCTTAAGTCATAGGGAACATGTCATACCTACATCAACAGGAAAATGAACGTTCATTTTCTGCAGAAACTCATTCCACTAACACAGGTTAGAGGAAATAGTTGAGATTCATTCAAAATAAGAGTTCCTCTAAGAATGAATACTCCATTATTTCATTGCCTTAAATTAATGTTATTACCTCTATTTTGATACGTTCTTCCATTTGTCTATGTTTGATAGCAGTTTAAGATTTTCTTCAAATCTCATCACAGGTTATATAGTTCTAAAAAGAACCCTGGAAGGTATAGAAATGTGTCTATGTACATTGTTATTGAAATCACAGATGGAAATCTATTTCTCATTTTGCCTGAATTCCTTGGTTGCAGACTTTCTCTTCAGTAAAAATTTATGTGGTAAGGAATCTGTTCTAAATATATAAAAATAAAATTACTCTCAAACTCATTAGACAATTGGCCTATAGCATAATGAATCTCAGAATTAGCATTCATTTTTGAAACCTAAATGGTTTAACTTATTGCTACACCAGCTCTTTATTTCATGGACTATAAAGTTCACGAAATATTGAGCTTCATGGGCTATGAAATAAAAGCCTATAAAAGTGTCTTGAAATGTGTAATTATCTGCTAGATCACACATTTTTACCAAACCCATAATACAATTCACTGGGAGTTTTCTGTTAGAATCACTTGATATCTAAAAGCAGGGTAAACTAATTGGAAAATAGAGAAGACCATTATGATATGCAAATAAAACAAATGAATGACATTTAATAACAAGATCACATCATTCCAAAATTATTCAATACAATTAGGTTTTCTTAAACCACTTTTATACCTGCTGAAAAATCCCAGAAAATGAGTAAACAAGTTTAATTACAGAAAATAAAACAAAATCATTATCACCAAAGGTCTCAATCTGATACTTGACAGTTTTAGTACTTATTTTACTTTCACTTCAAAATCAACCAAGAAATTGTTTAGCATATTAAATGTATCTTTTGGTGAGTTACAACCTCTTTCTCTCTCTCTCTCTCTCTCTCTCTTCTTGTCTCTCTCTCTCTCACTCCTCTGCAGATTTACAACTACCATAACCTCAGAGGGGAAGAATCATTTCATGTAATCCTGTCTTATTTCTTGCCATGCAGGTATCTAAATTTACTTTTCATTACTATTTGATTTTAATCAATAGAATCAAACTAGTGATTGAAGTTCTTATGTAGTCCCTTATTGCCTTCAGATTCACACATTTTCTTATATCCCATTAATGTATATTCTGATAATGCCCTCTATCCTGTCAACTGGATATTTCCTGAAAGACATATTGGATGAAAGTTTACCTTCTTTTAAGCTCTTGCTGTTAAAAGTGTCAGTATCTTCATTCTTTATTTCAAAAAAAAATTCTCCTATAATCTGGTTGAAGTTTAAAATACATTATTCTAAACATTCAACTTAATGTCCTATATGTGGATTTTCCATTTTGGTCATCATATACCTGGCCAAATTTTTAAATTGTTCAGATACTATTAAGTTATTCAAATATCTTGATATCTGACTCTGTGTGAATATATACAGTAAACACTTTGTAAAGAGTTTTATTTCACTCTGCATTTTCTTGCCAATTGTCTCCTCTTTTTTTTAGCATAACTGCTGCAATAGGACAAGACCTAGATGTCCTACCATATTTGCTTCACTTCTATAATGGAACAACTGATCATGTTTCTGGACATATAGCAATGATAAAGACTACAAATTCCAGCCATCCTTGGAAATTTGTATAAGTCCCTGGCTAATTCTTACCAAGGGGCCCATGGTAGGTTCTGGGAATCCTCCTTCATGGCAGCTCTTAAGTGTGCTTTGCCCTTTTTGTTTCCCCCATCTGTTAAAGCAAGGATTTAAGCAGTGCCTAAGCAGAGACATGGCTCCTAAGCTGACTTGCCACAAGTCCATATATTTACTTGGTAGAGAAACAATAATTCCACATGGATATAGACAGTTGGGCTGTACTCAGGGCACAGCAGGCAGCATGAGCTTCACACTCACATCAGCGGTCCCAGTCCTGCCCCCGAGTCTACGAAAACAAGGCAGAACAGCCTACACCAATGCTATATGCACACTCTGCACACAGGCCTGTGTCACACCGGAGGATCACTGAGTTTGCGGCAACTCAATCTTATCAGGCAGTTTCTGGCAAACCTACCCAACATTTACCCCAGAGGAAGATACTCCTAATTATCCTAAAGGTAAGCAAATTTCTCTTGCGAATAGAAGGAATACTTTCTATCCCAGAGTGTCTCTGGGGAGAGGAGATATTTTCAAAGACAAGAGATGTCTCTGGAAGAAGTGACTACCTAATTGGTCCAGGAATGTCTGCTTATATAACTTAAGGTGACTTCTTAAGGTGACTCCTGGCCTTAGAACATGTGTGAAAGTGCCAGATTATTAAGAATGATCACCTAACACTTTTTCTCAGATATGGATGTAGTGACACCATGAAAATAAAGTTTACAGTAGATGCATGGTGAAATGGTGTGATAGAAGGCGATTCCAATGGAACTGAGCTACCCTATTAGTCCTGGATACTTATCTCCTAACTTTTATCTGAGAACACAACTTCTGCTGTATGGAAGTCATATTCATTTTGACTTATTTTCTTAAACTCAAAATGGAACCTAATTCTTACTAATGCAGTTGTTTTTGTTTGTTCTTTAAAAATGTCAGAATGATAGAATTTACTATTAGTGAATTTTCAAAACATAGAAAAGTGGAAAAAAAGAACAAAGCTACCATAATTTATACATCTAAAAATAACTATAAAAATCCACTGTATGTGGGGTTTCAAATTATATTATAATGGATATTTATTCATAAATTTTGGTGTACATTTTTTATTATTTTGTAAATGGAGTTACTGAGATCAAATAACTATATCTTTAAGATTCGAATTTAAATGTCAAAATTGTTTTCTTAAATTTCATACAGGTCCACTAAGAATGAATGAGAGCAGTAACTTTTTAAAAAAATTTTAACGTTTTTATTATTGAGAGACAGAGAGAGACAGAGCATGGGAGAGACAGGAGGACACAGAATCTGAAAGAGGCTCCAGGGTCTGAGCTGTCAGCACAAGAGCCCAACGCGGGGCTCTGACTCACAAGTGTGATTATGACCTGAGGCGAAGTGGGACTCTTAACTGACTGAGCTACCTAGGCACCCCGAGAATAATTTCTTTAACATATTTTAGCTTATATTTGTTTAGATTACTAGTGAATTTGAACATCTTTATATGTTTAGTAACTACTTTTATTTTTTCTGAACACTGATATCTTAGTTTTTGGTCAATGTATGTCTTTGGATGTGTGGCTAAATTCATTTGCCTTTTCCTTTTGCAGTTAGTTGGTTCACATATGTCTGCCCAATGGAATGAAGGCAGTACTGGTGTAAGAAACTCCCAGACTTGGACTATAATTAGTTTTCCATGATCCATCCCTTCCAAATATATTATGTTTTTGGATACTACATTTTAAATTTTCTACATTACAAAAACTTAGATATCTTTATACTTCATCAGATGATGGGCATAAATCATTGCCTTTAGATGTAATTAGCAAAAAAAGACACATCTCTAACTCCTAGATGGCAATGATTGTTTGCTATCCACAAATATCACTGTTGGTTATATCAGGGCACTCTACCCATGCTCTTGGGTAATACATTTTTCTAGTCTATGCATAGATGCTTCCAGCCCACAGTCACAGATGCACCTCTTCCTGCCAGAGTTGTCAACTCTGCAAGTGCCTGGGTGGTAATGCAACACCCTGAACAGATTCCTATCCCCATAGCTTTCAAAAGCACAAAAGCTTTGAGGTACCAATATATTCCATCTTATCCGCATTATTCAAGGATCCTTCAGTATTTTTCTGCTTGATTCTTTTATTCCCATTTTTTTCCTCTTTGCCATTATGCTGTTCTTTAACTTTCTGTCTACACATTTTTCTTTTCATCGGACAGGGTAGGGAATTGACCCCATGATGTTCTCTTCTATCACCTCCTTCAGTAATTACACTTATATTAAGATATGACTGAAATAGCCATTTCATAGTACTTATATAACCTAATAAAATTACTGATTTACAATTATGCTTACTAATCATTTGTTTATAATAATTAATTCATTCACATTATTATATTTTAGGTTTTTTTCTCTGATGCTTTAGGCTATTTGCCTTATTTCCAGTTATTTTTTTTCCTCTTCTAATTTGACTTTGAAGTTATATTCCATTTTTACTCTGGAGATACTGACAGTTTCTAGTGGATGCTACGAATGAGGTTGTCATTTCAGAATAAACCAAGAGAATTTATAGGGTCATTCTTTCAAATCTTCAGAAGGTTCAGGGGATTGCTATTTTGCTTTAAAAAGTATGAAAAAGAACACAAGTACAGGGCAGTCTTATTAATCTATCTATCACCCCAAATGAGTCTAGATAGGATAGGCTGATCATATAAATTTGAAAAATGGTAATGTTCTGCCATCAGCTTCCAAGGGACATTCATTAGTTATGACAAACAGGAATCCTACTTGGATATTGAGTTCCATGTTATTAAGGTAATCTACTAAAATTGAAATACAGATATTATCATTTCCAACTTGAACAGTTTTCTTAACTGGTTTCATGAGAAATACAATGTGAGGACTAAAGCAATTGTATCTATAAATCACTTAAAACTCAGTTGAAAGATATAACTTAAAGGCCACCTAGTATTATTTTCATATTATTACATTCTATTATTTTGCAATTATAACAGAACAGTGTTTATGTACAAAAATTGCTTTTAGAAGATAATCTATATGACTCATACTTGTAAATATCCATCCAATTTCAGTTTCTTATGGGAAAAAATTTCTAAAGTCAATTCGAGTGTCAGAATGACATTGCTTAACAATTAAGAGTTAGATAGTTTATATGATTATTATTGTATTTTGAAGTAGAAAACTAGAATGTCCATTATTTTATAAACAATTCTCCCTGTGATTAAAAACCTACTAGTACAAAATGAGGTACTTAGTGACTATCTTGACTCCTGAAGTGATAATACCTTCATTTGACGCCAGAGATTAAATTAGTAACTTGAGGACAAAGTCTATTAGATACTACCATGGATTCAGATTAGCGCACATCTTCCAATCACTATAGTATAGGTTTAGAAGCTCTACATGTAGAGATCATTAATTTCACAGACTGCCTTGCCCAATAATTGGGGTTGTTAAATTATGCCAATGTAGTCCTGGGCCGTTTCCTTGTTACTTGATTAGTATACAAGCTTCATTTTAAAGCCTAGCTAATAACCATCTGTCTTTTGGAAAGATGTAAAATAAAATTAATGTGTGTTTCCAAAGTGGCATGTAAATTGACTCAAGCTATTATAATTTACTTTTTATTCATCTTACAATTTGAAGTCTGAGTCATTCTTAAAAATCTACCTATGAATGAATAGTACTATGTATAGACACAGGTGTGAGGTTTTGTGATATTTTGTCAATAATGTTGTGTTCAAGAGTAATCAAATAGGTGGACTTACCATGATCTTTGTGTTTAGTGTCTGGCATTTGCATAATATTTATCTAAGGAGACATTTCCCTATTTTTTTAAATTTGCCTGTATTGTGGTGCCTGATCTAACATTATTCGTAGGCCATACAAAACTAATGCATCATATAAACTTCAACATGATAGTTATGAGAGAATAGAATTATCACATTTGAGTGAATTTTCTGAGTCTTAACTTGTTGCTCACATGTTTCTGTAAAACTGAAGATGCATTCACCATTTTAGAGCAAGCCAGTACAACAGGGTTCCTTATTTAAAAAAAAAAAAAGCTATGAATCATTTGAAAAGCAATGCTTCGTCATTAAACTTTAAATCTGATACATTAAAAGTAAAAATAATACAAGGAATGAAGGGAAAAAGACAGGACTGATTATGTTTCATGGGGCCGCAGAAGAATAGTTTAACCACTTACTATAGAAGTCAACTTAAACGTTTCAACTCAATGTAATTACTTCCAATATGAGAGTGTGAAGAGCTCTTCCGGCCCGATTCCATGTGAAACTGATGAAGCTATATATAAATATCTTAAAGCCTCTGGAAGTAGTCCTAAGGGGTGATAACAAATGAAGAAACAAAGCAGAAAAGGTGAGAGGCTGTGCTTTGAACCAAAACCTTTCTCTCCCTTTCTTCCCCCGGATCATCACGGCAGAAACTGCACTCCAGATTGTTATTCTCAATACTGGACTCTTTTCCACTTCAGCACCCAGACTGAGAACAAGATGTCATCACTGCTCAGCCTGTCCCAACTACATGTTGCTGAAGTAAAGCCCCCAGAAAGTGTGGTAGAGAGGTAGGAAATCTTTTCTTATTCCTAATACCCGCTTGTGAAATGGAAGATCTGCACTGGGCATGGCATGTAAAGAAGACTGACGCCCTGATTACTCTTGCTCTTAGGTTCTGAGACCATGGGTCACTAACAGGAATGGAAAGCGAAATGGACCTAAGGCTACCGCCTTCCCAAGAAGTGCTGAGCCCCTGAGGGGGGTGGCATTCTCAGAGAAGAGTGGGATTGTCCTCGCCCTTAGCTTGAAGCTCAGAGATTTTTCCAGGTGCGAGCAAAAAGGAACAGCCATTGAAACAGCTTCTAACCTCTTCCCAAAATTTTGACTGTATAGCAGAGAGTGAAGAAGTTCAAGCCTAAAGTCATTCTCAAGAACAATAGAGGCTGTGGTGAAACAAACTTAAGAAGCGATCCAAAAATGCAGACTAAACTGTAGGCTAGCTAGTTTTCAGCTATTTCAGTAAACCTGGAAGTAGAAAGTTGGGAAGAATCCTCTCAGGGTCAGCACAAAAATAAAATAGTAACCTCAGATATTGAAAAGAGCCAGGTTTAATTGGATTTGCTTGTAGAATTTTAATAACTTAAGTAATGCCCTACAGAATTATAAAGAACTGAGTAAGCAGCTAAGGTTATTTAACACCTGGGCATGGTCAAGTAGAGTCCTCCTAAACCACTATCGTCTCTGGATGACTAGAAGTAACATTCAAGTCTGAACACTGTGTGTGTGTGTGTGTGTGTGTGTGTGTGTGTGTGTACATACAAGTGTATGCATGAGGAATACAAGAGGCTGGATTCAACGAAATAATCATCTAAAACAGTCACTAAACATATAAATAAAAATAACAATAAGAAGCTGAAATGGAAGGTGGAGCCAGTATCCAGAATTGGTACAATATATTATCTAACATGTCTAGTTTCACACAAAAATTTATAAGGCATGAAAAGAGAGGGAAAAACAACTCATACACCAGAAAGTGTGCGCGTGTGTGTGCGCACGCACACACACACAGACACACACACACATACACACTCTGAGAGAGAACCAGGTAACAGACTTATCAGATTTTAATGTAGCCATTATAAACATGTTTATAGAATT
This sequence comes from Suricata suricatta, assembly GCF_006229205.1. Lineage (NCBI taxonomy): Eukaryota > Metazoa > Chordata > Mammalia > Carnivora > Herpestidae > Suricata > Suricata suricatta. Next base: position 40,175,039 of record NC_043702.1, read on the forward strand.
AAAGGAAACCATGATTAAAGAAATGAATGGTGATATGGTGACAATGTCACATCAAGAAAGGATATCAATAAAGAGAAAGTATAAATAAGAACCAAGCAGAAATCATGGATTTGAGAATTATAGTAACTGAAATAAAAAATTCACTAGAGGAGCTCAATAGCAGACTGAAATTTCACAAGAAAGAATAAGATAACTTGAAGACAGATTGATATAGGGATCATGGAAACCTATAAACATAGAGAAAAATCATGAAGAAAAATGAAGAGAGCCTCAGCGAAATGTGAGGAACTGTTAAGCACACCAAAATAGATATAATAAAAGTACTAGAGAGAGGAGAGAAAGAACAAAGCATAGAATACACTGGAAGACATAATGTTTAAAATACTTTAATGTTTATGTATTTTAGAGAGAGTGTGAGTGTGGAAGAGGCAGACACAGAATCTGAAGCAGGCTCCAGGCTGTCAGCACATAGCCTGATGCAAGGCTTGAACCCACAAACCATGAGATAATGACCTGAGCTGAAGTCAGATGCTTAACCAACTGAGCTACCCAGGTGCCCCAGAAGAGATAATGCTTTAAAAAGTACCTTAACTTGATGAAAAACATTAAACTGTAAATCCAGGAAGCTCGGTGAATTCCAAATAGGATAAAGACAAAAACATTCACAGGCACATCATATTAAAAGTGCTAGAAGTCAGAGGAGAAGAAAGTCTCAAAAGCAATAAGAGATAAATGATTCATTACTTACAAAAGAAATTCAATAGGATTAACAGTTGAATTCTCAATGGCAAAAATATAGGCCAGGAAACAGGAGGATAACATATTCAAAGTACTCAAAGAATAGAACTTAACCAAGAATCCTGTATTTAGCAAAGCTATCTTTTATAAATGAAAGCTAAGAAAAGACTTCCCTAGATTAAAAACAAAAACAAAGCCAAACAAAAATAAACTGAGAGAAATTGATGCAATTAGATTCTTCTTACAAAAATACATACACATTTCTTGAGCCTGAAAGCAAGTGACCCTAGATAATCATTTGTATTCACATGAAAAAACAAAAGCATCAGTAAGAGTAATTATATAATTTTACAAGACAGAAGAATTTATATTTTCCTCTTTCTTCCCTGATTTAAAGCACTTGTATAACATATTTATATTATTGGACCTATGAAAAAAAAATACAATATATATGTAATGTTTCTGTCAACAATAGTGAAAAAGAGGTGATTAGAGTAAAACTGTATTGGGTTAAGAAAATGACAACAGACAAAAGTAATTCTATATTATTTAAAACATTAGTAAATATAATGTGTAAGTATAATATTGCAAAAGGGGGAGAGGGAATAGAGAAACATATCTATTTATCACTAGAATTAGGCAATTATGAATCAGAAAGTAATTCACATAAGTTCAAATATGATAAACTATAAAGCAGTGATAAATGTAATAATAATGTAATGTATATACTGAAATTATCATTAATCATTAATATTTATATGATGAAAGATTTACTTAATAAAAAGAAATTTAAAAACTAGATGAACAAAATATGTCAGAAAATCTATGGAAAATTTTAAAAAGTGAAATGGCAGACAAAAACCCAACTGTATAAATAACAACATTAAATGTAAATGAATTAAATACATGTTCCAGTTGTATACTATCTAAAAGATACACCTCTATGAAGCATTTGAAGAATACCAAATCTTTATAAAATCTTCTTTCCTCAAAAAATAGGTAAGAAAACACTTGCCATTCATTCTGTGAAGCCATCATTATCTTTATACCAAAACCAAAGAGATCACACCAAAACTACAAACCAGTATATCTCATAAATATGTATGCAAAAATATTCCACAAAATACCAGTACACTGAATCAAACAAAATAAAAATAATTATACAACATGGCCTAATGGGATTTATCCCAGGAATTCAAATACATTTCAATGTCTCATATCAATTAATGTAATACACCATATTAAAAGGATTTAAAAAATAAAATTACATGCTAGTTTCAAGAGATGCAGAAAATCACTTAATAAAACACACAGCAAACGAGGCATAGAAAGAAATTTCTTAACCTATTAAGAAAATCTACAAAGATCCTCAGTTATAACACATTTAATAGTAAAAGACTCAATTCTTTCCTCTAAGATCAGGGACAACATAAAGAATGTTCACTTTTACTACTTCTTTTCAACATTATTTTGAGAATTTTATCCATGCCAATTAGGTAAGAAAAAGAAACAAAAGTCACCTAAAGTGGAAAGAAAGAAGTAAAAATAACTCTACCACAGATGACATGATCCTGTGTATCTTAAGGAATCCATTAAAAAATATTAGAAATAATAAATGAATCAGTATGTACTCAGGATACAATATTCATTATACAAAAACCAATTGCAATTGCAGCAAACATTCTGAATGTGAAAAAAGGAAAATAATTCTATCTAAAATATCTTCAAAATAATACTCAAAAATAGTTTTACAAAATAAATGCACAGCTTATTCCATGGAAAACAGACAACATTCCCGAAATAAATTAAAGATATAAATAATTGAAAAAGCACCTGTTTCATGGATCAGAAAATATAACATTGTTAAGCATGAGGTAACTCCAGACTGAGACTCAGTGCAATCCAATTCGCATCCTAGTTGATGTTATTGTACAAATTGACAAGGTGACTCTAAGATTCATATGCAATTGCAAAGGACCTCCAACAAGGTACCAATTCACACCCACTAGGGTGACTAGAAACAAAAAGTCAGATAATAACAAGAGTTAGTAAGGACTTGAAGAGACTGGATACCTTCATAAACTGCTGGTGGGAATACAAAATGACACAGCCACTTCAGAACATTCTGGCAGCTTATCAAATTAAACTAGTTACCCTATGACCCAGAAATTTTTCTGCTAAGTATACACTTAAAAGAAATGAAAACCTATGCTTGCACATAAACTTTCACACAAATTTTCATAGCAGTATCCATTATTCATAATAACCAAAAAATAGAAACAAGTCATTGCCCACTAATTGACAACTGGGTAAAAAAATATGATATATATTTATGCATTAGGTCATAATACCTTTTTATCTGGGGAATCCTCAGGAAGCAGCCATTGTTTGGTGGTTTTGTTTTTGTTTTCTTGTACAAAAGTAGAAGCTGAGGAAAGAAAAAGAAACAAAAAACTTTTTAAATTCTCTGATTGAAACTAGCATTCCATCCAAAATTGTCATTTCCATCCACATTGAAACAGTAAAGGAGGCAAGCCCTGAATCAACCATGAAGGAATATCTTCTCTACCTAACAGAATGATAGACACTGAAAACCCATGTGGCAAAAGGTGTGCATGTATGATCCTGTTAAGGGAAGAAGAGGAGAGCTGGGAGCAAGAATCCAATCTGACGTAGTACAAATTATGGGTGTAATTCCAGGCTATCGCTAAGGTTTCCTTTTTAGAATTTAATTTTTTGTCTTCTCATAGATTGCAGTGTGAAAATGGAAGTAACTAAACTTCAAACATGCACATCAGGTTGATATACTTAGAGATGTCAGACTTATAGGATAGAAGGAACATGGGTGCCACAATTACCTCTTTGAGCAGAGCTAAACTGTAAACCTAGATTTCTGGGCTGCTTATGAGAGACAACCTATGGCTATGTTATTAAAATGTCTATATTTTGAAGGATCTTACAGTATGCTTAATTTGATAGTACAGTTACTATAATCCTAATGTGGCTGATCTTATTGGAAGTGACAAGAGTAAATTGAGAACTAAATGGGTATAGTAAAAAAGCAGAATATATCAACCATAACCAAACATATTAGTAAATACAGACACATTTGTTTTATCCCTGAGTGTGTAACACTGGAAATTAAATCTGCTATGTAATAAATTACAAGTATAAAGAGTACTGTCAAAGTCAAAACTTAGGGTGTAATGAGGGAGACCTAACTAGTCAAGTGAGTCAAGAAACGTCTCTCTAAAGAAGTGATAATTTTTTGTGATTCCTAAAGGCAGAATGATAATTACATGGTAAAGGGGTTAAGGGTGTTAAAAGGTGTTCTGAAAACAGAGAAAACCAAGTCATTTAGTGACACACAAACAAGAAAGATCATGGCATAGTGAGGAAGTGAAATGCATCCTAATGGCCAGAGTTCAAAGTGTCAGGAAGGAGGACTGGAAGATAAGACCAGATCTTATAGACTCATATTAAACATGCAGAACTGTAAATAAAAAATAAAAATAAAAACAAAGATGCAGGACTGTATACAGTATAGAAGTTTTAAATACAGCTTCAAATTGGATATGATATATAATGTTTAAGTTTAAATATTTTCGGAATATAGATAATGAGCTGTGCTAAGAAGAATAATTCCCATTGGGGCATGTTGGAACGGTCATTCCTTCAAGATATTTAAACAAACATTCAAGGAGTTGGAAGTCAAATGGAGACTCAGTCAACATTTCAACACGCGTTTTATAGGTACTGGCATACAGATGATAACCTAAGAATAAAAGTACAACTGATCAGTTTTTATTAATTCTGTATTTGTAAATTTGCCTACTACAATTAGTTTGTGATCCCGAAATCAACAAACAGTGATTTCCTGGACAAGTACAAAACAACATAGAAAAGCACATGCCTGCCTCCCAAGAACCCAGCTGAGATGGCATCGGGGACGCTCTGTCTTCTTGCTTTAGATCTCATACTGCATGATCTATTTACTGACATTTTTTTTTTGGTGATGATTTCATTGTTTAAAATGGCCCTAAGCATAGTGTGTAAGTGCTGTCTAGTGTCCTTACTGGTTAAGAAAACTGTGATGTGCTCTATGGAGAAAATATGTATGTTAAATAAGATCTGTTCAGCCAAGAATTACAATGCTTCCATCCATGAATCAGTATTAATGAACAGCAATATATTTAAACAAAATGTCTTTAAACAGATAGGCATATAAAAGTTATGTTTTGATCAATTGACAAAACTGCCGTAGCCAGAGGCTTAAAACTTATTCAAATTTCCCCTTGGGTCAATAATTCAGCATTCACTAATTCAGATTTTGCAGTGACTTTATAGTACACAGTTACTCTAAATAATGAGAATGAAATGTAAATAAAGTGTAAAGTTTCTTATATTTGCACACCTATCCTATAAGACATGGGAATTTAAATTTAGAGCGTTAAGAATATTTATGAGCAGGGACTTTATAGATATGTTTTATTGAGGTAAGAACTATGTTTTATATTTCTGCTGGCTTTCAATATATTTCATTTTGTGTTCTTATACAATAGTATCCCTCAAATAATATTTAATCATCCATATAGGTTATTTTAAATTACTAACATGAAAAATGTATAATTAATTTGAATATACATGGGAAACATATAATTCAATGGCATAAAACATTTTGAGAGCAAGTGGCAAGAGCAGACATTCAAATTTAAATACATTAAATAAATGTATTACACATAATCCGGACATTTACTCAGAGTAAAATTACATTTGTTAAAATTTCAAAGAAACTAAAGGAAAAACATTGGCCTGATTTGTCTCATAATTAATATACTAATTCATTGTGAAGTACAGTTTTATTGAGCATTATTTTAAAAGAGTACAACTTCATATACTGAAATATAAAGCAAATATACTAACATTTGGAACAAATTATGTCTATGATGTTTGCAGGTTTATACAAAGTTACAAGCTTATAAAAATTATTTTAAAAAGCAAATGTTAAGGATAAAAACATTAATTTGTGTATAATGTTATCTAAAAAATTGAATGTAGGTGACCAAAGATAGATAACCAAAATTCAAAACTTGTAACTTACACTTGAAAGTTTCCCAAATTTTCTTAACTTGTAAAAGTCTTCATAAACAGGCATAGAAAACACATGTAAAAGTTTGTATTCTAGTTTAGTAACTAAACGTCAACATTTTTATCTGTTCTCAACGTTAAGTCAATATTTTTCATTTTAGCTTCACTTTAATTTTTTTTAACTTTTACCCGAGGCATATATGCATATAGTATAGTCAATCAGTTATAAGAGACATTATAGATATCAGCATTTTCCTGATCCTTCCTCTTGTCTCCCACTTCCAAGTGGAAATGGCCTTCATTTTTTAGCTGAAAAAAAAATATTTCCTTCCGTGTTTTTAACTAATATTTTTAAATTCTCAAACTTGGGCTTTTAGATTTATATAGTAACTTTGATATCCACAGGTAGAAAAATAGAGATTTAGCTATATTCTCCTCTTTCCTCTGTTTTACGATTACTTCAACTTTCTTTAAAAAATGCTCACTCCGTAAGTTATCCTTATATTAATTATCCCTTCTTACATGGAAAAGGAAGGGACCCTGCCTCACTCCACTCTGAGATCTGTGTGGAACAGGCTGTGTGCCAGGGATACAGAAGAACTTATTTATTTATTTTCTTTTTTCTAAGAATTCCTTTTTTAATCATTTTACAGATATCAAAGCGATGTTTGAAAACAAAATTTCAATAATATTAATCATATTCCCTACACAATGTATTATCAATGATGGCACTGAGATTTAAACAGCTTGTCTTTTTACAAAATGCTTATTTATTTTTTAATTTTTATTTATTTTTAATAATAGTTTTTTGTCAAAATGGTTTCCATATAACACACAGTGCTTCTCCCCACAAGTGCCCTCCTCCATGACCATCACCCCCTTCCCTCCTCTCCCTCCCCCTTCAGCCCTTGGTTCATTTTCAGTATTCAATAGTCTCTCATGATTTGTGTCCCTCTCTCCCCAACTCTTTTCCCCCTTCCCCTCCCTATGGTCCTCTGTTAGGTTTCTCCTGTTAGACCTATAAGTGCAAACATATGGTATTCTTCTGAGAGAGAGAACACAAGTGGGGAATGACAGGGAGAGAGGGGGAGACACAGAATCTGAAGCCAGCTCCAGGCTCTGAGCTGTCAGCACAGAGCTCCAGGTAGAGCTTGAACTTAGAAATCATGAGAACTCAGAGATCATGATCTGAGCCAAGGTCAGACACTTAACCAACTGCACCACCCGGGCACTCCTAAACAAATTGCTTTTTAAAAATGTAAGCTCAATTTGAGAGAGGGTTCAAAAATGGCAGTGCAGAAAAACCCTGTATACACTTTCTCCACAGACACAGCAGAACCACATTATATATAAAATTCCTCCTCAAGAGGAACTGAGGGAGGCCTGAGCACTGAGTTCTGCATAACAAAGTTTAGAGGGACCACATGCAGGAAAGGAGAGACTGAGACACTATAATGATGGGAATCCCACCCTTGATGCTATGAACTGCAGAGGATAGTGCTGAGGGAACAGAAGCAGATTTTTCTACTATCAGGAAAGAACAAAAGTCATGATTTTAAAAGGCACCTAGAATCTAAAGGAACCATCTCTCTGCCAAACAGTATTTGAGACTGCTGGAACTCTCCAGTGACAGGGGCTGGTAAGCACTACTGATTGTTTCCCCTCTACTTTGATAGCATAGACAGGAGCAGGGTCCAGATTTCTAGGCCATTGTCTCACCTTGGTGAACCCTGTGTTGTGTTGGTAGTTTACACCAGCCACACCAGTGTGTGCATACACACACACACGGGCGGCATTTTAAAATGGCAAATAGAATATAAAGTAACCAGTCCTAAAATTCTGCCAAACAGAGGAGCCGCTGTAACTCTTCACAGGTCAGAGGGACTGGTGGGTGCCACTGTTTATATTCCCCACCACCATGATAGTGCAGAATAGAGCAAAATCCAGGCCATATATGGCCTAGCACGTCATCAAATCCCAGGCTTAGAAGGTAACAACCCCACCTGTTTCCCAAGGTGGCCTCCCTATTTATTCCCCCCTTCAGCTCCAACCCTCCAAAGAAGGCATCCACAGTGCAGTACATACAGGGACATACAGCGTCCACTACAGATCTAGCAATGTCATCAAGGCAACACAATTGCAAACCATCTTGGAACACTCCAGCTCTGTACCCACCTAAGCTCTAGAAGACTTGCCAGGATACTCCTTGCACAGAGTACCCCAGGGTACTATGAAAATTATTATATAATTATATATTAATTATAAGTTCATTGTAATTATATAATAATTTTGTAATTGTATAATTACTTTAAATATAAAAGTTCTAAATGCTCTAATTAAAAGACAGGATATGTTTTACCATTTGTCTGAAAGAGCAAATAGAAAGGTAAAACCCATCTATATGCTGCCTGCAAGATTCATCTAAGACCGAAAGTCACATAGAGACTGAAAGTGAAGGGAAGGAAAAATATATTTCATGTAAATGGAAACAGAAAAAAAGTAAAGCAAGGTTTGTGACACTTAGACACAATAGACTAAGAAACAAAGTGTATTACATAATGAGAAAGGGAATAATCCAACAAAAGGATACAACAATTGTAAATATGCACTCACATAGAAGGACCTAAATATATAAAGCAAATATAAAAATACATAAATGTAAAAATTCAAAGTAATAATAGTAGAGGCTTTAATTCCTCACATACATCAACGGATAGAGCATCCAGATGAAAAATGAACAAGAAAATCATGACTTTGAGGGACACATTAGACCTAATGGACTTAACAGATATATATAGAACATTCTATCCCAAACCAGAACACACATTCTTTTGCACATGGAATATTCTCCAGGATTAATTCCATGTTAGGCCACAAAACAAGTCTCAATAAATTTTAAAAAACTGTAATCATATCAAGCATCTTTTCTTACCAGAGTGCTATGATTCTAAAAATCATTTAGGAGAAAAAAAATTCAAGAAACACAAACCTGTGGAGACTAAGTAACACGCTACTGAACAACCAATGGGTCAACAAAGAATTCAAAGAGGATATCAAAAACAAACAAAAACAAAGACAAATGTAAATGAAAGCACAAGAGTCCAAAATCTGTGTGATGTAGTGAAAGCCATTCTACAAAGGAAGTTTATAGTGATACAGGCATGGTTCAAAGAACAAAATATCTAACAATCTAATTTTATAGCTTACAAAGATAAAAACAAAGCCCAAAGTTAGAAGGAAGAAAATATTAAAGACCACAGGGAAATAAATGAAAGAGATGCTAAATTACATAAAAAATAAAATAAGAGTTAGTTTTTTGAAAAGATATAGAGAAATGATAAGCTTTAGCCAGGACTCAATTCATTTATCAATCAGAAATGAAAGAGAACTAACACAACAAATATACAAAAAAAGGGACAAATATGATAAATTATATGGGCAACCTAGAAAAATGGATGGAAACATATTCTTTCTAAACTGAATCAGGAAGAAATACAAAATGTGAACTAATTATGAATGAAAATGAATCAATAATAAAAACAATCCCAGTAGACAAATGTATAGGACTGTTGGGAGCTAACTGAACTCACCAGTTGAGTGAACACTCCTGGTGAGGGTACGGCAAGTTTGCACAGTCACTTGCCCCCAGACAGCTACCAAAATATACCCTCTTGTAACTTTCATTTCTGCTTCGGCATAAAAACCTCCGAGTGCTTTGCTGATTAGTGTCAGGAGCAGCCTGTCCCCCTGCCCTTTCCCTGAGGCATGATTGCACCTGGTCAGGGAAAAGATGAGTAAACTAGATACACCCTAATGAGACTAAGGCAAGTAACATATAATTTTCCTCCTAGCTGAGCAATTAACTGATAACTGACTACTTTCTAGGCCTGGACTCCATTGCAAAAGTCACTGCTGCAATAAAATGTATCAATCGTCTTTGGGACTGTGAGAGCAGGCATTATGTCTCCTGGGAATCCTGTTTTTCTGGGAACTTTCTCAGAGTTATAAACCGCCTAATGACCCTTACTCATAAAAAAAAACAAAACCTGACCTTTATTAAGCAATGCTGTTTGCCTTTTGGTTAAAAGTCACTTCCTTAGGGCTATACCTGAGGTTTTGTAGAAAATACCTGCCCTTCCCGTATAATAGCGTCAGTGCCTGCAGCTAAGTTGTTTTTTTTTTTATGACAATCATTATTACTAAAATTGTAACTTCTGTAGAACCCATGTCATGGAAAATTGTAAAAATTATCTATGAGAAATCATTTATTGCTCTTTCTGCTCCTTGGACCTTTCACCATAAATAAAGCTAGAGAATCAGACAGAGCAGAGATGCCTGCCTGGTGATCATAAAGAAACTCAAGGTTCTCTCATTCTCTCTTTCCAACACCGTCCATCCTTCAGGGAACCCTGGCCCTGCTGGAACTGGACTCTGGCATAGGACCTGATAGCTTCACAGGTGGGTTTTACCAAATATTTAAAGAAGAGTTAATACCCATTCTCTTCAAACTATTCAAAAAAGAATATAAGAGAAATTAAAGCTTCCAAATTTATTCTTTGAAGCCAGCTTTATCCCAACCCCCAAAGGACCAGAGACACCACTACAAGCATGAATCCTACAGAGAACACAATGATTCTAAACCCATATTTTTCAATAATAACACTGAATGTCAATGGACTAAATGCTCCAATCAAAAGACATAGGGTATCAGAATGGATAAAAAAACATGACCTATCTATTTTCTGTCTACAAGAAGCTCATTTTAGACCTGAGGACATCTTCAGATTGAAAGTGATGGGATGGAGAAAAATCTATCATGCTACTAGAAGTCAAAAGATAGCTGGAGTAGCCATATTTATATCGGACAAACTGGACATTAACAAGAAAAGAAGAAGGGAATTATATAATAATTAGAGGGTCTATCCATCAGGAAGAGCTAATAATTATAAATGTCTACACACAGAATTTAGGAGCACCCAAATATATAAAACAATAAATCACAAATATAAGCAATCTTATTGATAAGAATATGCTAATTGCAGGGGGATTTTAATACTCTACTTACAGCAATGGCTAGAACAAATAGGCAGAAAAGCACTAAAGAAACAATGGCTTTGAATAACACATTAGATCAAATGGACTCAACAGATATATTTAGAACTCTACATCCCAAAGCAAAGAAAACACTTTCTTCTCAAATGCACATGGCACATTCTCCAAGATAGACCACATACTGGGTCACAAAGCAGCCCTCAATAAATATAAAATATTTGAGATCATACCATGCACCCTTTCAGATCACAATGCTATGAAACATGAAATCAACCACAGAAAAAGTCTGGAAAACCTCCTAAAGAATAGAAGTTAAAGAATATTCTATTAAAGAATGAATAAGTCAGCCAGGTAATTAGAGAAAAATTAAAATATATATTAAAAAAAAAGAAATAAAAACACAACAATCCAAACTCCTTGGGATGCAGCAAAAGCAGTCCTAAGAGGTAAGTATATTGCAATCTAGGCCCATCTCAAGAAATTAGAAAAAGCACGAATACAAAATCTAACAGAGCAACTAGAAGAAGAACCTAAACCTAAAGCAACTAGAAGAAGAGCAGCAAGGACACCCCAAATCCACCAGATGAGGAGAAATAATAAAGATCAGGGCAGAAATAAATATAGAATCCAAAAAACAGTTAAACAAATCACTGAAACCAAGGGTTGGTTTTTTTAAAAAATAAAATTGATAAACCTCTAGCCAGGCTTTTCAAAAATAAAAGAGAAAGCACCCAAATAGACAAAATTATGAATGAAAATGGATTTATTACAACCAATATCTCAGAAGTACAAGCAATTATCAGAGAATACTATGAAAAATTATATGCCAAGAAACAGGAAAACCTAGAAGAAATGGTCAAGTTTTTAAACACCCACGTACTACAAAAACCCAAACAGGAAGAAATAGAAAATCTGAACAGACCCATAGCTTGTGAATAAATTGAAACAGTTATCAAAAATCTCCCAAGGAATAAGAGCCTGGGGCCATATGGCTTCCCAGGGGAATTCTACCAGACATTTAAGCAGAGATAATACCCATTTTCTCAAGCTTTTCCAAAAAATAGAAATGGAAAAAAACCTTCCAGACTCATTCTATGAAGCCAGAATCACTTTGATTCCCAAACCAGACAGATAACCAGCAAAAAACAAAAACAAACAAACAAAAAAAGAAACAAAACAAAACAAAAACTAACTACAGGTCAATATCCCTGATGAATAAGAAAGCAAAGATTCTCAACAAGATACTAGGAATACAAATTCAGTAGCATATAAAAAGAATTATTCATCATGATTAAGTAGGATTCATTCCTGGGATGCAGGGCTGGTTCAATATTCACAAATCCATCAGTGTGATACATCACAATAACCACAACAAAAAAAAAAGAACCATATGATCCTGTCAATAGATGCAGAAAAAAAAGCATTTGACAAAATAGAGCATCCTTTCTTAATAAAAACCTCAAGATAGTTGGGATAGAAGGAAATTACCTAAACATCATAAAAGCCATTTATGAAAAGTCCACAGCTCATATCATCCTCAATGGGGAAAAACTGAGAGCTTTCCCCCTGAAATTAGGAACACTACAGGGATGTCCACTCTCACCACTGTTGTTTAACATAGTGCTGGAAGTCCTACCCTCAGCAATCAGACAACAAAAGGAAATAAAATGCATCAGAACTGGCAAAGATAAAGTCAACCTTTCACTTTTTGCAGATGACATGATACTCTACATGGAAAACCCAACAGATTCCACCAGAAGCCTACTAGAGCTGATCCATGAATTCATCAAAGTCACAGGGTACAAATCAACATACAGAAATTGGTTACATTTTTATATACCAATAATTAAGCAACAGAAAGAGAAATCAAGAATCAATCCCATTCACAATTGCACAAAAACCATAAGATACCTAGAAATAAACCTAACCAAAGATGTAAAAGATCTGTGTGATGAAAACTATAGAAATTTTATGAGATTAAAGAAGACACAAAGAAATGGAAAAATATTCCATGCTCATGGATTGAAAGGATAGAGTTATAATGTCAATATTACCCAAAGCAATCTACACATTCAATGAAATCCCAATAAAAATTGCACCAGCATTCTCAAAGCTAGAAGAAAAAATCCTAAAATTTGGATGGAACTTCAAAACATCCCAAATAGCCAAAGTAATATTGAAGAAGAAAACCAAAATGGGAGGCATCACAATCCCAGACTTTAGCCTCTACTGCAAAGCTGTCATCATCAAGACAGTATGGTATTGGCACAAAAACAGACACACAGACCAATGGACTAGAACAGAGAAAACAGAATTGGACCCACAACTGAATGGCCAACTAATCTTTGACAAAGCAGGAAAGAATATCCAATGGAAAAAAGAATCTTCTTTAACAGACGGTGCTGGGAGAACTGGACAGCAACATGGAAAGGAATGAAACTAGACCTCTTTACACCGTGTACAAAAATAAACTTAAAATGGATGAAGGACCTGAATGTGAGACAGGAAACCATCAAAAACGGTAGAGGAGAAAGCAGCAAACAACCTCCTCAACATCAGCCACAACAATTTCTTACTCGACACATCTCCAAAGGCAAGAGAATCAAAAGCAAAACTGAACTCTTGGGACCTCATCAAGATAAAAAGCTTCTGCACTGCAAAGGAAACAATCAACAAAACTAATAGGCAACCAATTGACTAGGAAAAGACAGTTGAAAATGACATATCTGATAAAGGGCTAGCGTCCAAAATCTATAAGGAACTTGCCAAATTCCACACCTGAAAAACAAATAATTCAGTGAAGAAACGGGCAGACACATGAACAGATACTTCTCCGAAGAAGATATCCTGATGGCCAACATGAAATGATGCTCAGCATCACTCATCATCAGGGAAATACAAATAAAAACCACACTAAGATACCAACTCATGCTGGTCAGAGTGACTAAAATGAAAAAATCAAGTGACTATAGATGCCTGTGAGGATGTGGAGCAATGGGAACCCTCTTACACTGTTGGTGGGAATGCAAACTAGTGCAGTCGCTTTGGAAAACAGTGTGGAGGTTTCTCAAAACATTAACAATAGAACTCCCCTATGACCCAGGAATAGCACTGCTAGGAATTTACCCAAGGGATACAAAAATGCTGATGCATAGGAGCACATGTACCCCAAATGTTCATAGCAGCACTTTCAACAACAGCCAAATCATCAAAAGAGCCAAAATGTCCATCAGCTGCCGAATGGATGGAGAAGATGTGGTTTATATACACAATGGAATACTACATGGCAGTGAGAAAGAATGAAATTTGGCCATTTTAGCAATGTGGATGAATCTTGAGGGTATTATGCTAAGTGAAATAAGTTAGGGAGAAAGACAGATATCATATGTTTTCACTCATATATGGATCCGGAGAAACTTAACAGAAGATCATGGGGGAGGGGAAAGCAGAAAATAGTTATGAGAGGGAGAGAGGTAAACTGTAAGAGACTCAAATACTGAGAACAAAAGTGAGGATTGATTGGGAGGTGGGAAAGGGGAAAATGGGTGGCGGGCATGAAGGAGGGCACTTGTTGGTATGAGCATTTGGTGTTATATGGAAACCAACTTGACAATAAATATATGTTGTTTTTTTTAAAAGTCCATTCTTGGGTCTGGCTCAATTAGTAATTATCCTTTAAATATCAGTTCTGTGAATCCTTTAATCAAGGTATTTCAGATGTCAGGTCAGCAACTTCTTGTACAACATGCACTTTGATGTCTGGCACAGGCTACCTAATGCCCATTTGGTGCAATCTTACAGTTAGAACTCCTGGCTTCTAACAAAAATATAAATAAATAAAATTTTTAATAAATCTCCCTAATTAATATTGTGCTAGCCCCCTAGCTTTCTAACGCCAGTTGAACAAAGTTAAACTTCTATTTTCCAAATATCTTTCTTTCCCAAAACTTTTTCAATTAAAGTTTCAAAACATGTTCCTAAAAAGTGTCCTTTAAGTTGATATCATATAGGCTTAGCTTTCAAGTGAGCATTGTGCTTTAAGAAGCTAAGTAAAGCAAAATCTGAAAAAAAAATTCAGCTAGTAACCAGTTAAGTAAGCACTGCATTCTGTATATACATGCCAAGCTACAGGATATTTTGAGAACATGTAATTCAGAGAAATACATCATAAGCTACTTGGTCTATTTCACACTGTTTTCTTTACTATGGTAGCAAGGATTGTGTACTCCTCACAGACATTACATTTCTTTCTTTCTTTCTGCCATCCTGGCAACCTAGAGGATGTACTTCATAAATAAGAATTAACTTGGCAAGAGTAGGGCATCTCTTCTTATGATTAAAGAAGTAGGAAATAATCTCCACATCCTCTCTTAGCTCAAATGATTGGTTCTGTGTTCAGGGATGAATATAACCATTGGAGGCTACAATGTATGAATTACTGTCACAAGTAAAAGCAAGAGAATATTAATTATGTCAAATGAACTAAGAGACAGATGGAGCCATTAAAACCTTAAGAAGTGGCCAAATATTATTAATTCATATGGCATCCATTATATCACTACTGATCATACCAGATTCCTTTTGGTATTATTAGATATGATGTGCAAAACTAAGATTCTCAAGAAATTTCTATATGAAAAATCTACTGCAATGAAGTCTCTTAAGGAGCAAAGAGGTTACCTATGGCTTCTCTGTCACTGTATTTTAGGAAAAGATCTCTATTATCTTCCTATGTATCAAGCTCCACTCTGTCAGAAATAAAAAAGGAAATTGAAACATGAATTCAAATAATACAATAAAAGGGTTTCTTTCTCTCCTTCCAATTCTATATAAACAAAGCTACTGTTTAGTTTCAAAAATGTAGTTGTGCCATGTGATAGCATGATACAAATTAGAGTCATTAAAAGTAATTACTTCCTGGTGTTTGTGTAGGTTGCCTACGAGATGAGTAAAAGTTCCAAAAGTGTTATATCATTATTAATAGTGAGAAGAGTATTATTACTGCTCTTACTATGATTTATCAAGAGCCTAATATGTACAAGGGATCGTTTAACGTTTTACGTATATTTTACTTAATCTTCCTAACAGATCCAAAGATAGATATTGCTATTATTCTTTTATGTTAAATATTCATGATCAGATAATCAAGCAAAAGTTTTCAGCCAGTAAGATGTATGGGGTATCTTAATGTCTGAATTATTGAATTCTGAGTTAATAGACACAGGAAGATTAGTCATAACTATTTTTCTTAACCCAATCATGGTCATTTGGCAGGGCCATTTAAGAGTGAACACATATTTTATGACCCAGTGGTGGTCACTCCATGCCATATTCTGTGCCTTTTCCTTTAATTATACATTCCCTTTCAAACACTGGGAAAATATTTGACATTAGAAAAATATTTCAAAGATCAATTTCTAAGGCATTCCTACTAGTATAATGCAAACCAGTATGTTGGGAAATAGGACATCGGACCTCAGTTCTCAAGCACTGTCCTTGTGTATGAAACATCCTTATCAGACTTCTGCTCCCAGAACGCTGGAAACAAGGGATTTGATGAAGTCCCCGGAGGATGTGCAGAACAGAGCCCTCCTGGTCATCAGCCAAGAGTGACAAGAAGCTACAAGATATACCCACACACAGTTGCAAGCTACTCCTGCTCTGCCTGCTCTGTGACCGTCTCTATTATTCTAGTTAAACATTTACTGCTGACTATACGTTTACCATGCTCTCCAGGCTTGCAAGGATGGTATAAAATAAGATGCTGTCCCTAATAGTTTGCCATTAGCCCTCAGCTATTGGTCCACCTCCATCTCCTTCGGGGACATCCACGGTGCCCAGCCTCTCTGGGACCACTCACGTTTCCATTAAGGAAGGAGCGTGGTCATGGTCCCCGAGTTTGGGAACATCCTTGTTTCCATTAGCTGCTGGCAGCCTCTGGAAACTTCGCTGCGTCATGCTCCTCAACTCTCCAGGAATCTCCCACACCAGTACTGCTCACAGTAGAATGGATGTCATGTTATCATGTCTTCTACTGAAATGCTTGTCTCTGAGTTTTATTTGAGAAAAGTGAGATTGGTTTTTATTTCAAATCCCTCAAGTCAAATGTGTATAAGCATAAAGTGAGGGAATATGAACCAGAGCAACTTTATATAGTCTGCTTTGATTTGCCTTGAGTAAGGATAATGATTAACCTAATGTATGAAGTAAAATGACACCCTGAACAAATAGGTGAGCTGTGTGGGAATTCTCCGTGGAATTAGGTTATGGCCCTCTTCATAATGAGATCACAATTCTTCCTTTATCCTTTCCCACTGTTTGAACAAAATGCCAAAACTTTTTAAAACTGAAAAATTGGCGAACACAAGTACACACACACACACACACACACACACACACAAACGCCTGCGCACGCACATACACTCACACGCACAAACAAAATGATCCAAAGGTTTAGTATAATATTAGGCAACAGTTTTTCATGTAATATTTCTATGTTTCCAAATATTAAACAGAAATATCTGTATATATGCCACCAGTAAAATTACTCGTTTATTTTTTTATGCTAAATAAATATTACTTATTGTATTTGCCTGTACATTTTCACTCTGTGGTCAGAACGGAACATGCTATAAAAAAAAACAAACACTGAATGTGCTTTCTCCTCCCTTTGTTTTCCTTTCTGCTTTTCAAGTGTCTTATATAATAAAATCAGTAACAGAGGATTACTACAGTGAGTGGGACACAGGGATAAAACTGTCATGTTTCAAATCTAAGAATTGTCTTTATTAACAGTACAGAAGCAAGCCACAGACAGGACAGGTAAACAGCTAGGCCTTAAGTGTGATTAGAAACGAGACGGTTCATACCTCAGGATACTTTCAAGCTTTTTCTTAGTCCCTTGTTCCACCTTTCTCTAAAACCATTTCCCTTCTTCTCATCTCCTGCCCCACATGTGGTCTCAAGCACATGGTAATAAAACATCTACTACAATAAGTATCACACAATGAGTTCTGTGTGCTACAATGCTTCATATGTCATTGAAACCCACTAATATGCCTATAAATCAATATTAGTGGGATCTGGATTTTGAGAGGCAGCATATCATAGAAATTAGAAACCAGATTCTTTGGCTCCTTTGATTCTTTGGCTCTTTGGCTGCCAGGTTCTTTGGCAGGAAGTAATACTTCCTGCAAGTGTTATGGATATTATAATTTTGCCAAATAAAAAACATTTTAAATATGGAAAGCTATGGCACAGGCAATGGCTATTTAATCCAGGACTGAAATCCATTCCAGTCTTACGTAAAGATTGTCACCTCTACCTTATACTGCTGGCCTGATCAAGGGGTGTATCTCCAATAGCCATGGATTCTACTGTACGGAGGGGGAAATTTAGTTTTGGGGAAAGTATTAGAACATCTACATATATTTTATCTAAAAATTAACAAAAAGCTGTACTAATATTCGATGTACAGTTTGCTGCCATGGCCCTCCTTGGCCCCAGGGCACTGTCTTTCATGTATCACAATGCACAGGAGTTCCGACCATAAATTCCACAGTCTGGAATGTCTTCGCTCTTCCCTTTGCCTTTGAACTATTGCAAAATGCCACATGTACAGGCCTTGGGAAATGCCGTAATTTTAACTCTACTACCTCTCACAAAACTGTTATGTGACTTTGAAAATTCTTCAATGAAACCACAGGAAAGGTTAAGCAAATACACAAATATGAGGAAACAAAAATGAATCAAATGACTGTGTGTGTATATATATCCCCATCCTTATCTTCGTACATGCTCTTTATTAGCTGTATTGCAGTGGCAAAGAGCACTAACAATCTAAACTACTACACCCAGAATTTTGATAACATTTTAAAGTTTATTTTTGAGAGAGAGAGAGCGAGCGAGCGAGCGGGCGAGAGCGAGCATGAGTGCGGGGGGGGGGGGGGGGGGGGGGGGGGGGGGGGGGGGGGGGGGGGGGGGGGGGGGGGGGGGGGGGGGGGGGGGGGGGGGGAGGGTCAGAGAGACAGGGAAACAGAATCTGAAGCAGGCTCCAGGCTCCAAGCTGTCAGCACAGAACTCAATGTGGGGCTTGAACCCACAGACTGCGAGATCATGACCTGAGTCAAAGTTGCACATTTAACCAACTGAGCCACCCAGGCACCCCTTTGCTAACATTTTTGACATACTCATTTGGAATATGGATTATCCACTAATATAAATGAAAGCACTATATTGTTCACAGGACTGTTGCAATAAGGAAGCTAAAACCAACTCTAGGATGTCATCGATATGCTAAATTCTCAAATCAAGATCTTGATAATAGAATATTTACAGAAATTTAATGATGAAGTAGGAGGAATGATGGAAATCATATCAGGTAGAACACTGAATATTTTAAGGCAAAATACTTAAAAGAATAAACAAAAGAAAGATACTGTTCATATTCATTTAATATAAAGAAAGGTGATTCGAATTTCATGTTTCTTAATTTTTTTGATTCCCTGATGGAAAGTGGCTGTCAGTAGACTACAATCTAGAAAATACAAAATAAAAAACATGAGCCTTAACTATTCTTTTGTAATATTACTTTGCTTTACCCTTCATATTACTTTACTTATTTATTTAGGAAGAGGTTTGAAAGTTATTCTTTCACATCACTGGTGAAATTTTCTGCATTGTCAGTTTTCTTTATAGATAATATCTGTCATTCATTCCTTTTGCCTTACAACTTTTCCTTTAAATCTCTTTGGTTTTCCAGCCAGTTTATTATTATCTTTTTCTCTAATATTTAGTTTTTTGTTCTATGCTTTCAACTTTTTCTGAAACTTTATAAATCACATAGAATATATCTTTTCAAAATTATCTGTTTCCCATGTAAAAGTGTCAAAGTAGGACTAATTTCTCTTTGATGCAATACTTAACTCCCTTTATAGCACAAAATTTGAAATAAACCTATAGGATTATATTCTGATAGTCAACATCAGGGGATGTAATAACTTATTTATTTTTGCAAAATTACATTCTCACCCAAAAGGTCTTATATTTTTCTTTTCAATCTTTATTGTCTTGGATATTAATCTACAAGACTGATTTTTACTGCAGGGCTACATATAAGGCTGTGTTGAACTGAAGTAAAATCTATTTTACCCATTAGTGTTTCTTTCTAATGTGAAGATAATTTATTCCTGAATAATTTGAAAAGTTTATTTTTCCACTAACAAAGTCAGTGTATAAAATATTTAATACATATGGTAAACCTCCACAATTAAAAAATTTCTTTCCATGAAGTTCTAAAAGGGAAATCCTAGTCCATTCATGATTCCTACCCAGATCAGAAATATTTTCTGCCTGTAAGTGTATTATAATCAGTTTTATTGACCTAGGACTGTGCACAGGATTTAGGGACTGCATTACTTAGTTGTAAACAATATGTAGCAAAAAGCATCAACAGTTCATACAACAATTTTGCCATGTAGTAAAATGCAGCATGGTAAAATTTGTGCTTAGTCCCACTAATTTTACTATTTCTCGCAAGTGGGAGATTAATTATAGGGATATATTAAATATAGGGAAGATAATGGCCTAAGTTTCTGTCCTCTGTGTAGTCTAAGCCACTGACATTTAAAGAGGCAAAATATCCTCCCCAATATCTTGGATCAAATAATTAAATTAGCTTTAAAGTACTACATGCAAAACATCAGCATGGTCATAGCTGAATACACAAGTAAAAAAAAAGAAACAAAATAAGATAATTAAATATATAAGCTGATTATGCAAAATTAAATTTTAATCTAAATATATAAATATCAAGATATACTAAGATCATCAAATTGCTACCTATTTTATTTAGATTTCCCTTCAAAAACTTGCTAATTTTTTCAAAATT
The DNA here is from genome assembly GCF_006229205.1 of Suricata suricatta. NCBI lineage: Eukaryota > Metazoa > Chordata > Mammalia > Carnivora > Herpestidae > Suricata > Suricata suricatta. The sequence continues at coordinate 40,195,806 of NC_043702.1, forward strand.
GAAGACTTGCTGTCTATGTGAAACTTTGGTATTTTCTGTTCTTCGTTTTCCTCTTCAAATATATTCTGGTAAAAATCTCAGTGTACGATCCAAAGATAACCCCAACTGCCACATCACAGGAAGAAAACTGGAGTCTATAAAACTTGAAGAAGGAAACACCCTTCTGTTCCACTCCCTAAATTTTTTAGAAGCTGACATCTAATGTGTCAACAAAATTCCATGAGCAAGAAAAGGCAATCCCAAGAGAACCTCTAGACTACAGATGACAACAACAAAGATACTATAAACACACTGCAGAGGACATTGTCAGCATTAATTCCACATTTCAAAACATTGAGGTATTTTATTCATTCTGTTGTTGTTGTTGTTGTTTTTTACTTTTTGCTATTTCAGTAATTTTACCTCAGACATACATTCACTATGGTAGATTCCATCCTTCAAAATACATTTCATTGAAAGGTGAACAGACAAATCAGCATGGACCATGGTGACTGATATATACATTAATGGGGGAATAGGTATAGTCTTAAAAATTGTTAGTAGAAACAATTTAAAACACAAGCCCTAAAATCTAATTTTTATATTTGCTTATCATCAGTGTTTTAAATCTACTCATATTAGAAATTAGTTTAGAAAAAACAAGGTATAAACAATATAATCATGGTATGTTCAACTTTGTAATACTATCTAGTAGGAAACAGAATTGCTAAATGTCACAACAGTATATACATCTTAACATTGACTTCTTTATATCAAATGATGTCACAAGAATAGAAATCAATTGTTGAGTTATGATTAAACTAGAACTTCATCATGAATCATGCAACATTAGGAATATATTTAGAATGTGGTGCTTGAGTGGCTCAGTCAGTTGAGAGACCCCCTCTTGATCTAGACTAACATCATAATCATGGTTCATGGGATTGAGCCCCATATAGGGCCCTGTGCATAGAGCCTGCTTGAGATTCTCTCTCTCTCTCCCTGTCTCTCTGCCCTCCTCCCTCAAAAAATATAGAAAAAAATCTTAAAAAATACATTTATAATGACATATAGAATATCAAACAATCAGTTAAATGCAAAATTTAGTTATTTTATTCTTTTTTACGTTCACTGCCAGGGATATATGCCATTGGGTTTAGTCTTTTCCAACTATGAAAAGATGTTCTAAAATGTTAAAATACTTCACTCAAAAGTAAAGACCCCAAACTTGCATTATAAAATTATTAGTCTGTTCCACATTAATTAATTACCAAATTATTTGTTGATTGCAAAAAATAGGCCAATAAGCTAAGCAAGTGCATTTTACAAAAGAGTCAAATTTATAGCGGCAAATTCTACTACCCTCCTGCTTATCACAACAAAAGTATCATCTACCAAAAAAAAAAGTACACACTATACTTTAAAATTGTTGATTTGGGTCTTCTCCATTTACATTTTAGAGGGGTTGTTAAACCTATTTATTTTCTACATATCTGCTTTATTTCCTTGATTCATTTTTTAAGCAAATTATTTTTCCATCTTGATAGAAGCTTTGATATTTTTAATAATGGGCTTTGGGGAAGGTTGATCAGCATTTTATGTGGAGGAAGATATACTGAATATTTGATGAGTAGAAAGAGAATGTGGTAATTAGTAACACTGTTTATCAAATACCATTTATTTCTCTCTTTTGGGCAACTTATCTATAGGATTTCATTTCATAGAACTTCTGTGACTGTGTGGGGCACTATAATTAGTTCTGGTCATTGAGTTGTGGGTGACTGGAACATGGACATATGAAACACCCTAGAACTCTCATTTTTGTCTGTCAAAACAACTCATGTTTCAGGGGTAATTGTTTTATTAGCTTTGGTCTTACTTCCATAAACCCTCATGAACAATGCTTTATCAAAATGATTTCATCTTTTTCACCTGATTGGTAAAAAAAAAAAAAAAAAAGAACTTACTCTAGTGTTAATGAATCTTTTTGAATCTTTTATTGCATTTTTAGTTTTATATTTTTTAAATGTTTATTTTTGAGAGAGAGAGAGACAGAGAGAGGGAGAGAGAAAGAGAGAGAGAGAACACACACAAGCAGAGAAGGGGCAGAGAAATGGAGAAAGAGTCCTAAGTAGGCTCTATCCTGACAGCACCCAACACAGGGCTCAATTTCATGAACTGTGAACTATGAGATCATGACTTGAGCTGAAATTTAGAGTCAGATACTAAACTGAGCCTCTCAGATACCTGGTTAGTTTTGAACATTTCTATATCTTATTTTGAAGTGGTTTATTCATGTAACATATCTGTACTTTTTCTGTATTTTTGCTTGATCTGAAAATAATTTACATATTATACCTGCATCCAAACTATGACCTGCCTATATATATACTTTATAATTTGTTATTTGATTTGGTCTTGCTGACTTTTAAGTTTTAGATTTAAGACTAATCAATATTGTTTTTTTTCTCTTAGAATGTCAACTGAAAAAAGACATTATCAATGAAGTCTCCCAAGTTTTCTATTTACATTTTTATGACTGTATCTTAAAGTTATCGGTAAATCAGGAATTTTAGAATAATATGGTAGTTACCATAGTATAAAATGGTTTTAAAATGTGGTTCATTTCTTAGTTATTTAAATCTTTGTGTAGCATTTAAAACATTTCTTCATTTATATACTGAACATTTCTTGTTGAATTTATTCCATTATATATGCTTTCCAATAATAAATGAGGTGTTTTCTACCACCTTATTTTTATTCTTTATTTAGAAATGATATTGATTGTTCCACCAAAAAGTGTAAAACACTACTGACAATAAATTGAAATCTTGCATGAATTTTGCTATTAAGCACAATACTGAATTTTGAGTTAGCTGGATAAAGAGACAGGTAGATAGGTAAGTTGAAATTAGTTCATAGAAAACTAGATTATAGACAATTCACATACACATACAACTGAGAGAAAGAAAAAGGATATGATCTTCTGACATTTTATACATATGTGTTCAATATACTTTTAGCCCAAACTTACCTTGAATTCCTAGTAGGAATACTATATAACCATGGTTTGTTATTCTTTAGTATATTCTTATATTATACCTGTAAATATCTGATTTAGGAATTTATGTCTTGTATCATAACTGATATTTGCCTATCACTTCTTTTTTTGTCAAGTTTGTGTGTGCGTGCGTGTGTGTGTGTGTGTG
>NC_043702.1:40199093-40273258 GCF_006229205.1 Suricata suricatta
GTCACTGCACTGATATTGCCAGCTGTTTCTAATAGGCATGTGGAGGTATCTTGTTTTGATTTACATTCTTCAAATGAAAAATGATGTTAAGCCTCCCTTCACATGCTTGCCTGCCATCTGTATATTTTTTTGGTGAAGATTTTAACCAGATATTTTGCCAATCTTTAAAAATAGGTTGCTTGTCTATTACTGAGTTTTAAGAATTCTTTGTGTATTTGGTTATAAGTTCTTTATCAGATATATGTTTTGCAAATAGTATCTTAAAGATGGTGTCTTGTGTCTTTATTCTGTTATCTCTTTTACATAAAGACCTAAATTTTAATACAGTTCAAATTTCATGTTTTCTTTCATTGATTATGCCTCTGGTATTGTATCTAAAAATTCATACCTAAACCCAAGATCACTTAGATTTTTAGTAAAAATGTTTTTTAGAGAAGTTTTTGGTTTACATTAAAATTGAGAGGAAGTTTACAGAACATTCCTATATACCCCTTTTCCTTAGACATGCATAGCCTCTTCTATTATCAACATCACTCAAAAGAATGGTATCACATTTACCAAGGATAAATATACACTGATGTATTATGATCACTACAAATCCAGTTTACAACACACATCCACTCTTAGGATTGTATATTTGATGGTTGGACAAATATATAATGATATATATTCACCACTATAATAGCAGTATTTTTACTATCCAAAACATCATTTGCTCAACATATTTATCTCTCCCCCTTCTCCTGCTTAGATAAAACTTATATACTATACATATCATTAACTTTGAATAGGTATATACTGTGATCTGGTCCTAATCACTTATTAGTTCTATGGGGGTTAGTTAATTATTTGGGAATTTATATTCAAAAATTGTGTCATTATTTAAAAACAGTTCTATTCCTTCATCACCAATTTGTATATGTTTTATTTCTGTTTATCTTACTGAATTAGCTATGACTTCCAGTCAATATTGTGTAAGGATAGTGAGAAGGACTTACCTTCCCTAATCTTACGAGAAATATATACAGTTTATACCATTTATCACAATAAAGTGTGATATTTGTTCTGAGGTGGGTTTTTGGGTAGATTTTACTACTAAGTTATATTAATTGATTTTCAAATGCTGAACCCATCTTATATATCTGGAATAATCATAATCAGCTATAGTGTATAACTATTTATATATTTTGGGGTTTAATTCAGTACTATTTTTGAAGATGTTTACATTTATGTTCATAAAAGATAATGATATGCAGTTTTCCTTTATTTTCATGTTTTTATTTAGTTTTACTATCAGCATAATGATGGCTTCACAGGACTAATTAGTAAACATTCCTTTCACTTCTTTTTCCTCAGAGATTGCATAGATTTGAGATTCTTTCTTCCTTAGATATAGAATTAAGTGGTGAAACTATCTTGGCTATTGCTTCCTTTTTTAAAAAATATATTAATTGTGGGTCTAATTTCTTTAATAGCTATAGAACTATTCAATTTAACTAGTTCTCCAGGTATGTGTTTTATAGATTATTTATTTCAATAAATTGTTCCACCTCCTCTAGATGATGAAATCTGGAGGCATAGTGTCATTCACAATATTATTTTATTATCCTTTAAATGTCTAAGGTCAGTATTGATTACTCCTCTTTTATTTCTACTATGAGTAATTTGTATTCCTTCTTTCTTAGTCTAGCTAGTGGTTTGTCAATCTTATTGATCTTTCCATAGAATAAGGTTGTGGTTTGATTTTTTTCTACTAATTTCCAGAAGTTGGGGACCTTCTATTATAAGACAACTGAATTACCTATGAAACTAGAGCATTATTTGAAAATGGACTTAAATTTGTTGCAAACATATACTGCAAAGTATAGGGCAACAAGTAGATTAAAATATGAATTTAATTAATAGCTAAGAAAAGAGAGAAAATGGGACCATAAAATACTCAGTTAAAACCAAGGAAGGCATTAAAAGGGGAAAAAAAATAAATGAATAATTATAAGGAATAGAAACCTGTGACCAACAATAGATTCAATTCAATTATATCAATAATCAGTTTAATTGTGAACAGCCTGGAGTGCCTGGGTGGTTCCATCAGTTGAGCATCTGATTCTTGATTTTGGCTCATCAGGTCATGATCCCAAGGTCATGAGATGGAGCCCTCTGAGCATGGAACCTGCTTAGGTTTCTCTCTCTCTCTCTCTCTCTCTCTCTCTCACTGCCCCTCTGCCCTGTTCACATGCTTTCTCTCTCTCTCAAATTAAAAAAAATCAAAAACTAAATGTGAGTGGCCGAAATAGATGAATTAAAATATAGCAATTATCAGAATTGATTTTTTGAAAAGGGACAAGTTATATATTAAATATAATCACACTGATAGATTACAGGTAAGTGCATGGAGAAAAATAAGCCATGCTAACAAAAATCAAAAGATACCTGAGGTCAGTATATTAATTTCAGAAAAAGACTTCAAAGTAAGAGCAATTTTCAGGTAAAAGAATGATCACTACATCATGATAAAGGGATCAATATTCCAAAAAGACAGAACAGTCTTTAATCCATATGTACTTAACCATATCAAAATATGAAATATATAAAGCAAGAACTGATAGAACTACAAAGAGTAATAGAAAAAGTGACTCTTATAGTTAGAGTCTTCAACATCTCTCTATCAGTAAGTGACATAGCCAACAAAAACATCAGCAAGGATATAGTTGAGCTGAATAGCATCTCAGTAAAATGCAACAATGCCATTTATAAGATACTTCATACAGTTGCAGAATACACTTTCTACTTAACCTCACACAGAACATCTACAAAGGCAGACCACTACCTGGGCAATAAAAAAACATCTTACAAAATTCAAAGAGTATAAACCATACAACATACGCTCTCAGTGCATGGGATTAAACTAGAAACCAATAACAGGATGGCATTAAACTAGAAATCAGTAACTAAAAGATAACTGGAAACTCCTGAAGTATTTGGAGATTATACCATACAGACCTAAACAGCAAATGGCTCAAAGGAAGTCTCAGGAGAAATAAAAAAAATACTTATTCAAAAGAAAATAACAATGAAACTTTTCAATGTTTGTAGGGAAATTTATAGCATTAAGTGCATATATTAGAGAAGAAGAAAGATCTAAAATTAGTTATCTAAGGTCCCACTTTAAACTAAAAGGGCAATATATACCTAAAGGAAATGTTTGAAAGATAATCAAACTTAGAGCAGAAATATTTAGTACATTTTATTTACAAATTTTATATTTTTACTATATGAGTAATTTATTTTCATGTTTTGTGTTTCAGAGACTTGATTTAATTTTACTGATCTGAATTATTATTCAATATTTTTAATCTATTCCTAAGAATTTTCCAGAATTCCAAATCCTACTTAGAACAAAATTTATGATTGTAATTACTCTCTCATTTTACTGAAGTGATACCAGTAAATACAAATCTACACAATTCAAATAGTCATTATTTGTATTGGTTTCCTTTGTGGTCTATTTCTTATTAACATTTTAGTAGAAGTCCAAGAAAAACTGTGTGTGTGTGTGTGTGTGTGTGTGTCTTCATTATTGTGAGAAAGAGGGTTTAGTTCTGGTCCTGCCTCAGTTGATCAGAAATTCATCCAGCTTCATCAATTATCCAGCTTGGCTGGATAATTCTGGCCCAGGGAGGATTTTTTAAAGAGGTAGCACTCACAGGTTAGCCACGACTGCAGGCCTTACAAGTCCTTACTGGAGCTCCTTCTACAATAACTCACTTGCATGTGTAGCCAAGTTGGTGGCGGATGTTAGTTGGAGTGCTTAGTTCCTATTCTTCTGAGCCTATTCACAGGGCTACCTGAGTATCCTCACCATCTGGGGAGACTGGTCCTGTCACTTCAGTCATACTTGGCTGAATGAAGTTTGTTGGACTGTGGTTTCTCCAAGAAGGACTCAGGAACAAAATTCCAGGACTTACTGCATGTCAGGAATATTGGTGATGTAAAAAGTTTCAGCCCTACGTGTTTTCACTCCATATTTTAAATATATTGCTCTACTGCCTCCTAGTGTTTAATATAACTGTAAAGACGTGTCAACCAGTCTTGTGTTTGTCTCTTTTAGGCAATGTGTTCATTTTTGAAGTCAAATTTTTGTGGTAAAATATTTCTTTAATATTGGTCATCCAATTTTTTCCCCCCACCTCTAAAGTGCTGAGTATTGTCCATTTAAAGTTTTAAAGCTTTTATTTTTCAAAATGGGTCTTGCATTTTACCTTTGATTACTTTTTTATGTTACTTTTGTAATCTTCTAAGGCATTGAAGATTGATGATGCGCACATCTGATCTCCTAGGTGACCATTTCAGTCACGTTTTTTCTGATAAAGCTTTTACTTATTTTTAATTTGCTTTTCCATTTTCAGTATTATACGGTATTTCATACCCATTACTATGTTTCAACAGGGTCTATTCTCATTTGTGCTGGCTACAAAAAGACCTTCTTCGGCGAGAGACTTATTTTCTTCCCTGAACTCTGGTGGTTCATATTCCATCTTTTTTTTCCTCACTTATTTTTTTCTTAGCTCTTATAAATTTGACGAACTTTTGTAGTCTACATGTAACAGATCCAGTATTCTTTCCCCAAATACATGTCTATCCAGAAATTCACAACGTTGTATTTTTTGAAAATCAGGCCTTTTCAGATGTCATTGAGATGAGGTCATATTGAATTAGGGTGGGCCTTGTTAGAGTGATAGGGTATACTTGTAGAAGAGGACAAACCCACACACACACACACACACAGGTCACGTAAAGATGAAGACAGATATTGAAATGGAAGAGCTAGAACCTAAGATTTCAGGGACATACCCACAACTAGGAAAAGGCAAGGAAGTGTTGACAGAGGCTAGAGACTGTCACAAGGAGTATGGCCCTATGGTCACCTTGAGTCCTAAACACTAGTTGTGATGTTTTTCACTATATTTTTAATTTATGGATTTTTTTGACACAATACTTTTCATCTTTTCTCTGATAATATTAATATCCTCAGTTTTATATAAGTCTATTTGGTTTTCTTGTTTCTTTAAAAAAATCTATTAATTTAAAATATATTCTGATTTATTTTCAATTTATTAATCATCACTTGATGAGGTTAAAATCTGCATGTTTGTCTCTGTTGCTTTAAAAATTTTTGTTTTATTATTTATTTATTTTTGACAGACAGAGCATGAGTGTGAGAGGGGCAGACACAGAGAGGAAGACACAGAATCCGAAATAGGCTCCAGGCTCTGAGCTGTCAGCACACAGTGGGTCGCGGGGCTCAAACTTGGGAATTATGAGATCATGACCCAAGCTGAAGTCAGAAGCCCAACTGACTTTGTCACCCAGGCACCCCTCTCTGTTTACTTTTTAACTGAATTACAATCTCCTTGGGCATAAAATTCCTTTTTCTTAAAATATTTAACTTTGCTCCATTTCTAGCATCAATATGTTTCCATTCCAATTTTATCTTAGTCTATTATATTTGTGTTCTTGTTCTAGTAACAGCAGAAAATTTTATTTACTACAAAGTTGAGTAAATTCACAAAGTTATATCTTAATGTTAGCTATTCTCTATTCTAGAACATCATGTCTTTTTTCCCTACAATTTCAGTTTTTTCTTCACTTCAAAATATATTTTTGTTTCTCTAATATATCTGTTAATATATACTATTTTCAGTTTGTCCTATTGTCTTCTTGGGGCTAGTAATTACATTTAGCTGGGTCTTTATCATTCCTAACTCTCAATTAAGTTTGAATTAGCATAGATATTGTGTGGTGGGTTTGTATCTATTAGAGAGAACATTCTGATCAATAATTTTAATTACAAAAATTGCTGCTTCTGTTCTCTCCATTCTTGATTCTGATTGGTCTTTTGACAAAATAACATTTGCATATTTCCCCTAAATCTATTCTTCATCTTCTTCTAGTGTGAAAATCTATATATGGCAGTCAAGATATTAAAGATACATTTTACTGTTCAAAATTGAACTTCCCTGTTCTCATGACAATTATTGTCAGGGAGGGAACTGAGTACCTGATCCAAAGACTATCATCAATAAAACAATCAATAGAGTAAGAAACAACAAAAATAAATACATGTCTGAGGAGGCAACAAGCTAATTATGTCACTAAACCTGAAATGCATCTTATTTTCTGTTATTGGCCCAGTTTGTTTAGATTGTGTACCATTCTTTCTTAATTTCCTCTTTTAACTTGTAAGAGTCTCCCATGCATTCATAGAACTAAGAGTGCCTCTGCACATTTCAAACTAAAGAACACGATTTAACAATTATACGAAAAGAAATGAGAAAAGACTGTGGAAGCTCAACTTAAATGGAAGATGGTTTGCAGGTCATAATGCGACATTGCTCAAATAAGACGTTGTTACTATTATCCAAATATGGTAAGTGACACTCCAAGTTAGAGTGGCAGCATCCAGGATAGAGAAATATGATGTATTTCATATGTAAAGATCTCTATTCTTAGGTATATTTTTAGACATTATTATTAGTCATTGTTATTAGACACAAGATGGCCAATGTCAAGAGCTAACACAGAACAGTCTGCATTTTAAGACATTGGAATTTTTCTAAGAATGGCAATGCCTATTTTGAAATGGACACTTGGTATTTTGGTAGAAATTTACCAAATCAAGTGTGATATACAGACATCAGGCTTATTTGTAAATTTTAGAACTGGCTCCATACTGAGCATTTCTTATTCTGGTAATAGGAATTCCACTTTCCTTTCATGACCCCCCAAGTCTATACATTTCTGATAGGTCTGTCAATCATAGTACACTACTGTTTACATAGTGGTGGACATGTCACCAAATAGTGCTTATTTAAAACATCTTCTTGCCCACAGAATTTGAATAGTAGGCAAATAATAAAAACAGAGACTGTTAAAATATTTTCTTGGAAATGTCAAACCAAATTCAGGTAGTTTTCTCTTTGAGTAATCCTTTTAGTTTCTTAAATGACCACTTCAGTAATTTTCATCCCTTTTATGCTTAGAGAAAAAAAAAAAGAGCTCTTAAGAGAATAAGCAGGGAGAAAGGTCAGAAAGATGGAAGAAGGCAATGCGATGACTGAAGCAAGATGCTATGCTGATGGCTTGGAAGACTGTGCATGACCCAAGAACACGTGGAATGGATCTGGAGAAGATGGAAATGGCAAGGAAGTGAGTTCTTCCCTAATGTCTTCAGAGGGAGGTTGCTCTCCTTTTATCTTGACTTAGTCCACTGAACTATACGTTCTGGCCTACAGAACTGAAGAGTACCATTCTGTGTTGTTTAGGATAGCATATTCATGGTACTTTTGTTAAAGCAGGCATAGAAACTAATGCTACACATATACACACTCATTCTCAGTATACATAAAGATACTGAGTGCCTTTAAAAAATATATTTGACACACAGTGTTACATTACTTTCAGGTGCATTACAGTGAATCCACAACTGTGCATTATACTATTCTCACACAAATATAGCTATCACCTGTCACCATACAACACTAGTACTATACCATTGACTATATTACCTATGCCAAACATTTAGTCCTCTAACTAAAAGGCTGTACCTCCCACCCCTATTCATCCATCTTGCCCATCTCTCCACTGCCCTCTGGCAAACACCAGTGTTTTATCTGTGTTTATTTATCCTTAGTTTTAATATCAAGGCTATGCTAAATTTAATGACAAATTAGAATCTTTATCATAACGTTCTATACTTTCTATACATTTTTAAAAATACCTAGGGATTTTATACTCCTTGAAGCTTCACTCTATAGCTTTAGAATTTAAATTTTTCATGTTTATACCAATCTGCACTCTTTTGAATATACTTCAATGAGTGTTACAATTATGCTCTTTTAGAGGGTCTGATTCTGATTTCCTGTATTGCAAGGAATATCAATCTCTTGTGAAACTGCAAGTATAAGAGCCAATTTGTTAGTATTCCTGACTAGAATTCCAGAGAATATTCATTTTTTTGAGTGAAAGCAATAAAATGATTCCTTATGAGTTTGTATGTATAAATTCTGAAGTGCGATTTCATAGAGCAGAAACAGATGAAGAGGTCAGGTAGTTATAAGCTAATGAGAAATAAATTGCTATAATCAGTGACCTAACATTGCCTGAAGGATTTCTTTCTACAGTAATGGATTCAGCTGGCAAAGGGTCTTAATGTTGCTGTTTGAAAGTCTTGTTTGGCATTTGTAGTATTATTCTAAAACTTGATTACATCATGGACAGGTTAATCCATTACAAAGCACTTGCCTGAAGTGATTTGATTTTAATGTTTCATGAGTAGCCAGTTGTACGGGACTCGATGTATAATTTCCCTACTTCCTACTAGTAGGATTACCCGTCTTTTCCTTTATAAATATTTTTGCTCTTATCTTTTGGGTAATTCCTTTTCTTCTTTAAGAAAAAAATGTTTATGGCTTAGAGATTTGCTAATATAAGTCCACTATTAAAAATTATATATTGATGGTTTATTTCAAAACATAAACATTACATCTATGATCAATAAAGGAGAGGATTTTCCATTTGTTGATTTTTTTAGCCAGTCATCTTAAATATTTCCTTTAGGCCTAGGAATAATTTTTTAAAAAACTAATAATCTCTCTATGGATTAAAATTAAATAGACAAACTGAAGAGGTTGATACAGCAACCATTGGAAATGATGATTTTATTGTAATAGTACCAGTATTATTTACATCATATATTCACATTTTTCCTATCAGGCAAAGGGCATTTCCTGGTCTTCCTGGACGGGTCTTATCACTATATCTGTCCAACAAACAGGAGGTTTATTAATGTGACTCACTCTTTGATTCTATTGCCCTGTTACAGTGATGGCTAATGTTTCAGAGAGCAATTGCCCTGTCAGCTTGGGAAAGAGCTCTAGGGCAGAATCTCAAATGAACTGCAGTCAACATGCAACCTGAGAAGCAAGCATTTATCGTTATAAGCCATAAAGATATGGGGTTATTTATTACTGCAGCATATCCTTGATTATTCTACTTAATAGGAAATTATACATATATAAGTGTATAAGTATGTATATGTGTATGTATACATAATATAATCTGTAGGATCAATCTTTTCCCTGGGACCTAGTTTGAGATTTAGTCTACAGATGTTTTAGTCTTTGTCTCCTAAATGCACACTTGAAATAATAACACATAAGGTGTCACATCACAGGATAAAACTCTAACTTTCCCCAGCTTAGTTTAAATATTTCTTTGTGGCTAATTATGTATATAGAAATATGATAGGATACATTGTATAAAAAGAAGACCATCAAGGAAATCACAAACCCTAAATCAAGGAAAAGTACAGGGTGGTATACAAGATGTCTAAAAAAATATCCTCTTTTTCAAAACCAGGGAGAAGCACTGATAAAAGTAAATTATTCTACTGATATTATTATAAGTTTATGTAAATAGCTCTTAATTTCCACAAAGATAATTTTAAAGCTCACTTTGGAGGATTAGGAAAAATAATGGGTAGGTAACACAGAAGAGGAATTTTTATGTGTATACAGAAATTCTTCTTTGAATTCATTATCTTTGAAAAAAACCTTCCCAATACTCATTTCAAAAAATGTTAAAAAGACACATCTGCAGGATTAAAGAATTTGAAATAATACAGAAAGGCTAAGGATTTCCTGTAAGATAAATATATAATATATACATTTATGATATACTTACATAGATGTTTAGAATATAAAATAGATAGATTTGGGAGTGGCCTATTTTATTCCATATTTTTATATTATAATGAGACACCCTCAGACTGGAAGAAGGAGATCAAAGTTAAATGAGAACAATCTGACAATTATATTCATTTACAGTATGTGGAAGATAAACCCCATTCCTTTCTCTTCACCTACTCTGTACAAAAAAAAAATATGTGACTTTTAAAATCAATTATTTCTAATTTAAATTTTTATTTTCCAGAATTTTATAATATAATCCATGCACCAGAATACAGTTCCAATATCATAACTTGGAAGAAATCTTTAATCTAAAGATTAAATCTAAAGATTTCTATTCATCTACATAGGTAAAAAAAAAAACCCTCCTTAAATCACAAATAATACACATACTTTCTCAGTGCTTTTTCCCCTTTCATTTATATCTTTCATTTAAGATCATTTTAAATATTTTATATGGAAATTCTCCCCAAATACATATATATTTACATATTAAAGTTTGTTTTATCTAATATTTGTAATATTTAACAAGGCTGAAAACATTTAAGTGCATTCCTTATAGTAAAATTGATATTTATTAAATGTTAGAGAGTATATCCTATGTTTTTAATTATGCATTTCTATTAATATCCAAGTCATATCCAGTAAGAAATATACATTTCTATTTAAGTGCCTTTCAAAAACACATGGAACCATATTCATGTCTAGTTAAAATAAATTAGAGGCTACTGGCAATTAAAATGATAGTTAACAGAGTTTTATAAATATATGAAAGTTAAGAAGGAAATTCTCAACTTCATTTTTCTTTTTCCAAGGTTTATGGGACAGTTGATGTTATTTAAAGTAATTTTTAAAACAAAATTCTCTCATATATCACATGATAGAAAAATTTGTTTTTTCATGGCTCCATTTCCAGTTTTGACAAAGAGTGATGCATTTTTGACCTTTCTATATAGAAAAAAGTAATTCCTATGAAAGCAAATTGCTCTTTATGTGCAGGTGTACAGACTCTAGTGATTTCTACCAGAATTTATATGACCACTTAAATAATGGATTCAGGTAGCAGTACACACACATATTAAATGTATCCTGTAATCCAGCCCATAGTCCCAGATTCTTATTAAATTATAGCTGGCATAATTACATAAAATTATATCAATTTTCTATACATATAAAAATTACGATGGCATAATTCTTCATAAACACTCATTTGCCAGAGGTTTCAAGAGACATAAGCAAGGAATATAGTAGGTGGAACAATACTGAACAAAAGATTGTCTTTCAACTTCATTTATTTTAAGAATAGTACTGGCAATATTCATATAAGAGACTGAGCAAGACCCTAGTTAACATATAGGAATAGGGGCACCTGGGTGGCTCAGTCGGTTAAGCGTCAGCTCAGGTCATGATCTCATGGTTTGTGGGTTTGAACCTCAAATCGGGCTCTGTGCTGACAGCTAGCTCAGAGCCTGGAGCCTGTTTCAGATTCTGTATCTCCCTCTCTCTGACTCTCCCCTGCTTGCACTGTCTCTGTCTCTCAAAAATTAAAAAAAAAAAAAACCATAGGAATAATATTTGGATTGGGGAGGAGGCAATCAACAGAATGCGATGGACCTACCTCAGTCCAAGAAGTAGCTCTAAAGAAGAACTTAAAAATGGGTTGCCACATTGTGATGTAAACAGGTATTAAAGAGGAGAGAAAGAGGGAGAGAGAGGGAAGGAGAGAGAGGAGAGAGAAATGTGATAGAAGATTATTCTCAGTTTACAGTGATATCCATAGTCATGTCAAAGAACAATGTCTCTGACATAGTTCACTACAGCTAGATCTTGATTCACCTATGTATTTCCTATACGAATTTATCACATGAAAGGGGAGAAACACCTTTGGCCCATAGTTCATACTCCTTACTGTGACCAATTATTTCCTAGCTTCAAAAGACTATTGAGTCCAGGGCCAAGATTACAGGTAAAATCACTTTATTTGTGGACAGGTCTACTTATGGCATACCATGGACTAGCAGCCTATGGCTAAAATATCATGCTTCTCTTGTTATTTCTACTATATAATGGCAGAAAGAGAACATAATGGCAATGGGAATAGTCTCATTTGTTAAAAAAAAAAAAAAGGAAAAGCTGCATGAGTACTTGGAAAAAAACATATGTCCCCAAAAGTGTCACAGAGAAAACTCTCTGCTTAAACAGTGAAGTTAGACCTCTTGGCTGTTAATTTGGCTCCCTCAGGTTTTGTTACTGTAGATTTTATGCCACATTTTCTAGAGAATATAGTTTCCAGAGAAAACCTAGGTGCTATACTTTATTTTAAAATGAAATCCCAAGAAAGAGAGAGACAAAGAATGAAGGGGGGGGAAAAAAAAACAAGTATATTACTGAGTTAGTCTCTTAGATTTGTGAGTTGTTTTCAGAGATAGCATTCTCTGAATGGTTCAACCATGGCAGGCAGGAGAGGAAATTTATCCCTGGCTCCCAGCTTCCATTGGTCACTGTTGGCTTACAGGATATCAGCTTCCATGCAATTCAGAGATATGTCAACAAATCCATCAGAGTTCATTAGGGAAACCAGATACTAATCACTGAACAGCAGCGTCCTATATACAAGCCGGCAGCAAGCAAGAACTATCATCATGTCCCACCTGCATAAAACAAACAGTCTGAGGGATACCTCCCACCCAACAGGTAGAGTAACATTTTGTACTCAATGACAACAGGAAAGTGATTGGAAAAAGAATATTAAAGAGGCACCTGGGTGGCTCAGTCAGTTCAGCCTCCGACTTCAGCTCGGATCATGATCTCACGTTCATGAGTTCAAGGCTGGCATTGGGTTCTCTGTTGACAGCTCAGAGCCTGGAGCCTGCTTCCAATTCTATGTCTGTCTGTCTCTCTCTCTCTCTGCCCCTTCTCCCTTCCTATCTCTCTCTCTCTTTCAAAAATAAATATTAAAAATAAATTTAAAAAAAAGAAAAAATAAAGAAAAGCTTATGCCATGAGTCATGAGAGCTGTTGGGGTCTTATCCCAGGAGACATGAAGGAAAAGGCCAGCAACTGCAGAGTGTCTACGAAGCCAAGCAAGGGAAGGAAGATGAAAGTGGCCTTGGCCAAGAGGTAGGAAGAGTACTCAAAAGTTATCCTTTAAATGAACATTGAAACATGCCCACAGTGGCCTACAAGAGAGCAGGATGGTACCAGGTAGTCTTCTGGGAAGGTTTTCAGTAACCTCAGTAGAAAATGATATCTGAGCAAATCCACGGATGGTTTAGAATTCCGGAACCACCAACATTTATGTTTTTAATGGCCATATCTGAGAGGGTGGTGCAGAGGATTGCTCTTTCAAAGACTAACCACTTGAACAAGATACTTCCTGTTAGTATGTGGGTTTAATGGCCAGAGACTTCCTTAAAGGACAACAATGACATGTTTCTTTACTGGGCATAACATTACTCTGTAAAGCAAACCAAAACAAAACCTAAATTAAAACTTACAAGAGTAAAAAAAACAATCTTTTTCAAACTTTAGGAGGCTTTTATTGAATTTGCATTGAATGCATACATGGTCTCAAAATTGTAGCTGCCCTGGGGCTGGTGACTGTCCCATACAGCAAGTGCTTGCCTTGATTCTTAATTCTGCTAATGAAATAATGCACTGAGGCTATGGCGGTTTGCCACTTGCCCATAGATATAACTGAGGAGATGGATTTTTTATAAGCAAGGTAGCACGAGTCATGAGAGATGCAAGGAAGGCACTCGGGAATCAAATTTCTTACGGTGCTCCATTGCTAAATTTATTTCCAGTGGTGTTTTCCCCCACTCTGCCTTACTTATTCTGAATTTAGTTTGGGCCCCAAGTTGGGGTATTCCAACTCTGCAGGGCATACAAAATTCAAAATTTCCTCATTTGTTTTCTGGCCTCAAGCTGAATGATCAATTATTAACTGGGTGTTTTTCCTTTTCTCTGCAATTTCACAGGACCAATGTGGTGAAATTTATTTTCTTTGTGTATGAATTCACAAAAAAAGCTGAGAAAATTAGTCACCATAGCTTCATTACTCTGGTATTTTTATATTAAGTGTCCTTCAATTGCCACCTGGTTCTGTGTCTCATGAATCTAAAAATTATTATTTAACCAACACCTTTTTGTTTTAAACACATTATAGTGATCAATGTCCTCCCAGGGAACTAATGGGGAAGCCTCACTGTCAATCCCACAGTGATGAGGAAAAGCCCATATTTTAGGGCATATCACTTGAAATACAATTCATCCAGATTTGTATTTGTTGTACCCAGGATTTCTTTATTGCCCCCCAGAAACCAGAGACCTCCAGGGAGGCCGAAGCACGCATGCAAAAGCAAAGGGCTTTATTACGAATTTAGGCTCGCCGGGGCCTAGACTCGGGCTCACAGACTTTACCGGCGTGGTGGATCCATGCTGAGAGCGAGCGAGCCCCGAACAAAGGCGGGGCAGGACTTTTATGAGTTTGGGAAGGGGGAGTTACAGGAGATTGTGACATAGGCACAGAGACCCAATCAAAATGGTACAGCAGTATTGGCAGCAGCTCTAACCATCCACACTGTTCAGAGCATTTGTTACTTTTGGCGGGACCCAATCACAACATTTAGGGTATCTTTGAAATTAACCAATTACAGAGCGAGTTCAGGGTCTTGTTTGGTGACTATAAGGTTAACTTTAACACTAGGTAACAGGGGCTTATCTAAAGTTCCCATCTGCAGGCCTTACCCTTAGGAATGTGGGGAGAGGTAGCTGGGCTTTCCTGATTGGATACCCCCGGGCAATGTATGACTGTCAAATGGCCAGATGGTTCCAGAGCGACTGACCTTAGACCTTTTAGCTTAGAGGGGAAAACAAAGCCAGTCATGGCGTCTGTTAGGTTCACACTCGTGTTCTTACATATTCAGAGCTTTTTTCAATGAAAATAAAGAGGAATATAGTTTTGGTTAAAATTATCTTTTTTTCATTTGAAGATTCCATAGGAAAGAAAAGTCTCTGACTCAGAGATGAATAACTACTCTTAAAGAAGAGTTCTGGTTGTCCTGCTTTGGCTCATGTGCCAACTACTTAATAAGATTATTATTTTTTAATGTTTATTTATTTAGAGAGAGAGAGAGCAGGCAAAGGGCAGAGAGAGGAGGAGATAACTAATATGGGGCTTGAACTCACCAACTGAGATCATGACCTGACCTAAAATCACGAGTCAGACACTTACCCAACTGAACCACGCAGGTGCCTCTAAGTGAGATGATTTTTTATTGAGCAGTCTTGATCATATTTCTAAACCTAGAGAACAGAAAGAAGTGCCATATGTTTGGGTAGTATCCCCACGAAGGACTACTCTTTCTATCCTTCCAGAAAGGAAAACTCTGTGTTGTTGTTGTTTTTTTTTTAGTATACTGAATGATAAATGTTGAAAGCATAAAAAATAATGTCTAGGAGACCATTCTCTCTCTCTCTGATAGTTGTTTTTATTTTGCATTTGGTTTTAGATATAAAGTTTAAGAATTATTTTTAAAACTATGATGAAAGTAAGAAACATAACTCAAAAAAACTATACTATTTTAAGATTATTAATGCTTATAAACATGCTAAAGTTATTAATGCTTATAAATACTTAAAACCACAATTCTTTGATAATTTAATTGTAATATTTAACACAGGGTTGTATTTGAAGTCTTTGTTAGTACAGATTGCTTTATTAAGTTTTTATATATCCATTTCCAATTTCACATTTTCCTTTTTGTCTAAAATATCTATATTCTATCAAAAATTGACCTCTGTGCTGGAATGGAATGTAATTTTTTTCTTACAATTTCAGATAGGTCACTTAATCATGGCTTATTACCTACTTTCTCTAACTGCCTATTACTCTAGACCACACTTACTTATTTGTTTTAATAGACTTTTATTATTTTTCTTGTCTAATTTTTTGTTAGTCATTATCTTCATTAATTCAAGGAGGAAAAAACTGGCAAATGTTCACACATACCATTTACACCAACTGACTTAATTTTTGGTGTTCATTCTATAACCTTCTCAAGGTAAAGATTAGAACAGAAATCAAGATTATTGATATAAAAACAAAACAAGAAATCAATGCACTAGGAGCTGGTTCTTTGAAAGAATTAACAAACAAAATCCAGACCAGACAGAAATCCAGATCTAACCAGACCGATGAAAAATGAAAAGGAAAGAACTCAAATAAATAAAATCACAAATGAAAGAGATCACAACCAACACCACAGAAATACAAATAATAAGAGAATATTATGAGCAATTATGTGCCAATAAATTGGGCAATATAGAAGAAATGAACAAATTCCTACAAACATATAAACTACCTAAACTGAAACGGGAAGAAATAGAAAATTTAAACAGACCCATAGCCAGTAAATGAATCATTAATCAAAAATCTCCCAGCAAACAACTCCAGGGCCAGACGGCTTCCTGGGGGAATTCTACCAAACATTTAAAGAAGAGTTAACACTTATTCTTTTGAAGTGGTTCCAAAAAATAGAAATGGAAGGAAAACTTCTAAACTCATGCTATGAGCCCAGAATTACCTTGATTGCAAAAGGAGATGAAGACCCCACTAAAAAGGGGAACTACAGATTAATCTCCCTGATGAACAAGGATGCAAAAATTCTCAACAAGAAACTAGCAAACTGGATTCAACAATATATTAAAAGAATTATTCACCACAACTAACTTCCTGGAATGCAGGTCTTGTTCAAGATCTGTAAACCAATCAATGTGATATGTCACATTAATAAAAGAAAGGATAAGAGTCATATGATCCTTATGATGCAGAAAAAGAGTTTGACAACATACAGCATCAGTTCTTGATAAAAATCTTAAGAAAATAGGGATAGAAGGAACATAGCCCCACAGATAATATAATTCTCAATAGGAAAAAACTGAGAGCTTTCCCCTAAGGTCAGGAACATGACAGGGATGTTCACTCTCACCACTGTTATTCAATATCGTGTTGGAAGTCCTAGCCTCACCCATCGTCATTAACAAAAAGAAATAATAGGAGGGTAAATTGGCAAGGAGGAAGTCAAACTTGCACTCTTTGCAGATGACAAGGTACTCTATGTGGAAAACCTGAAAGTCTCCACCATTAAAATCTGCTAGACCTGATACATGAATTCAGCAAAGTTGCAGGATATAAAATCAATGTACAGGAATCTTTATGGACCTAGAGTGTATTATGCTAAGCAAAATAAGTCAATAAGAGAAAGACAAATATCATATGATTTCACTTACATGTGGAATTTAAGAAACCAAACAGATGAACAAATGAACAGATGAACATAGGGGAGGACAGCAAAAATAAGATAAAAGCATAGAGGGAGACAAACCAGAAGAGACACTTAAATACAGAGAACAAATGGAGGGCTGCTGGTAGTGTGTTGGATGGGGTGGTGGGCTAATGGGTGATGGGCAATAAGGAGGACACTTGTTGGGATTTAGATGGACTAAATTCTAGTCCTGAAATCATTATTATACTACATGATAACTAACTTGGATTTAAATTTTTTAAAAGAATTTTTAAAAAGAATAAAGGACATAGTCCTCTTAAGTATATTAATATATAAAATACTGCTGATTTACCGAGTTTAAGAATATTTGCTATATGTAAAAATCAGTGAAAAAGCTGAAATCATTTTAAAATAAAAATAAACATATCAAAAAAGATGTCATATTCATATACAGATTGTCTTATATGTCAATACATGAATGTCAATCAATATTTATAAGTGATTTCATTTATTTATGTGATAGAATGTAAAGAATCTTACTTTAAAATATGGAGCTCTTCCCATACTTTTTTTTATAAAGTTCCTTAGAAAAGTCTCAGTTTTTCCATAATCAGAAGTGGAAAAAGTGGTATTTCATGTCTGACTTCAATAGAAATAATGCTTCTTGCTAAAATACTATGAATTAAGCATATATTTGTAGAAATATCATGACATTAAATAACAGAATGATTCCCAATATCCATTTGGGTCTCAAAAAGGAACATGGTCTACTAACAAAGAACTTAAATCTTTTGTTTTGCATTTAGGTAATAACAAATAGTGTTGTCCAGAGATGGAAAAGCGGATCTTTCAAGTCCATGTTAAATTCGAAGTTTCAAGAAATGTCAGTGAGCACAAGCTTCATTCACACGACTCAGCTGCAAACAGAGACGTGCACAAAAGTAAGGGTAGCCTAAATGACTAGCCCCACAGCAGCAGAATTCTCAAATGGCCAGACAGTGTGAAATTCCAGCAGAGCTGTAAGCAGGCAGAGAGAATGAAGCAGCCAAGAAGATGAGAGCCAGAGCTCATGGGAGAAATCCTGACCCTAGATGGCCTCAGCTCCTGAGGTGGTGGGAACTCAGAGCAGTGGAGGCTGAGGCAGCATGCAGAGGGCCGCCCTCAGAAACAGGATGGGGTTTCTATACACAGCCTCTCCCCCGAGGCAAGACCAACTCTCAAATGAGACCCTGTCTTCCAGGACGAGCGGTGCCCATGTGATGGTAATGCCAAGGAGACAAGCAGCAACTGAGCAATATTGCTATCAGACAACAGAGCATAAGGGGGAAAATACCTATACATTTAATGATGGTCGAAAGTCAAGCCAACAATTAATAAAAACTATAATAATTTTAACACAGTCTAACAAAACACACTTAACAAAATCAAGTCATATGTGCTAAAATTGTGGCGAGAAATATCACAAATCCACCAACACAGTGAAAGGTATTAAGATAGTCCTCTCTCAAACAAGGAAGTCAAGACAAGAAGTAAATAATGTTTGGGCACCTTGATAAAAATGATAAAGGAATTTTATCTAATAGATTAATCATGAAAAATTATTGAGCAGCACAGTATAGTAGACGGGCATGGTAGCACTGCAGTGACAACAGAGAAAAAGATGAATATCCCACTGTATGGAGTAAAATTTATAAAGCAATACGTGCAGTAGTAGCATAATAGTTAGGGACACCAATTATGAAGTCAGTTATCCCAGAAAAACATATTACTATGTAATGGTGGTTAGTTAATATCCTTAGGCACATTGTGTATATCAAATAGGGGTCTATAAAATATGAGTACTTATGATAGACACCTCACAGACTAATTGCAAAGATCAAATAAATCAAATAATACACAGTGCTTAAGAATATTTTGTCCATGATGAACAGATGAACACTTAATAAGCATATTATGAATCAAGGTTTCTTTCCAGCAACTACATAAGTATGTACATATGCTTTTATGTCCATAAATATATGCGCATTACTCGATTTTCTACATACAAGGCATACAGTTATATAGTTTTTTCAACCAAAAATATATATACAAAGCGATAGGAGAAAGAGCCACCTTTTGATTCCAATGACATATTATCAACCTTCCAAAGATAACTGAAATCTTACCAAACGTTTAAAAATCCTGTACTACAAACAGCCAACTTTTAAATAACCTACATGCAATAATATGGATACAGAACAAGTTCAGTGTGTGTCAAGCTCTGTGGAATGATGGGATGATGGATGGTCCATGTGGATGAAAAGGCTATCAGAGGGCAAAGACTACAAGACCCTCAGAAGGGTGGCGTATGATGAGGAGGGTGATAATGATGAAAGTAATATTCAGAAATAAATAGGAAACATTAATTCTATGTGAGCATTGCCCATTATTTGGGGTCCTGTTTAATTCTCAAATGTTTAGTGAGTACTATTATTATCCCCATGTTACCGATGAGGAAATCGAGGCACATACAGACTCTCTAAAAGGCTCCTGCAGACATAGCAAGGTTATGATAGGATATCAAGTCAGGTAGGCTGGCTTCAAAGATCTTCACTTTATCACGATGATAAAAAAGCTCCTTATTCCATACACAGAAATTCTTCTAGGATATACATTCACAACACTTGTTTTAGAAGCAGAAGCTGACACTTTGCTCTGTTTCATTATGCTAGGCACTTTCACAGTCAGAAAGAAAAAAATAAACATCTTCACACTAGGATGAACCAATAATAATGAGGTCATTCAGTCTGATTCGGGTCCCCAAAATAATGAATCCTTGACCTTATTCCACAAACCTAGGCCTCTTAGGAATAACACATTTATCCCTGATTTTGTTATATCTCTGGATACATAGATTTATGAAAATAATAAACACATGTGAAAGTTGTTCTTCCCCCTTATGAACAGAGTGGTGAAAACCTGGTAAGCTTGAGATTTTTCTTCATTTTCATATTACTATTTAAAATGCATTTTTAATTTAGAAATCCCATCTTTTAGCACCCTTTGCTGATCATGTTATTTTTTGTTATTCTTGTTTGTGTTTTGTTTTTTTTTTCTCTCTCTCCCCTAAATGTTTCTGTCTGTTCCTTTGTCTTTGGCTATGCTTTGCTGTGTGTGTTTGGGAGGGAGTGGTGAACTGAGAATAACAGGTAGGTAATCCAATCAGAAAATTTAAGGCTCATTTTTGGCAAGACATATTACAAACAACATAGAAGTCTCTTGCCATTCAACCTTTATGAAAAGTCACAATTTTATTTTAAATCAAGAGCTTTGCACAAATGCATTGGACCTAAAAATACTACTTATTCAAATGTTATGTGGTAAGTGGTCCCTCTTTGTGAGATAAGAAAGATGAAAAACACAGAATCTTGACAATCCTGAGAGCTAAAAGATATCACCTTAGTTAAATGACTAAACCTGCTTAGGTCAATTTCTCACAAGAACTAAATTTCCAGTACTCCATCATGTACCATAAGTTACAGATCATTTTATCTTCCTGGTAATCGGTATAAAGGCAGGAGAATATTTTTGTTAACTTCTTTTCCTTCAGAACCTGTTATTAAATATTTGTTTATGGTTCTTTAAGCCTACGAACTGTGTTAACTTTAAATGTTTGTAAACATGTTTATGGTAGATATTAACACTGTTCAGCCGGAGTTCCAGTTTGCCCCCTTCTGGACACATAGGACATTTGCATGACTACTTCTGCTAGAGTGAGGTGATCTGACGTGTTTCACCCTGGATACACTCACTTAATTCTGGTACGGCATGCCCGGCACTTTTTCCTGGCCCAGACACAGTGGAAGCGAGCATGGCATTCTCTGGAGCTGACGGAGCTGGCTACCCTGGAATGCCACATAGAATTGCAGCTGTTTACTTATGAGCAATAAATATGCTTTTGTTATTTACTGAGTTCTGGAGTGGTTGTTATGGCAACCTAATAGTCTATTCTCACTTGTAGATTATTTTTAAGTTATTCAAACAAAAATATTTATTGTTGGGAAGAATGTTACTTTAGAAATAGGCATTCTATTACTCATTTAAGTAGAAGATGACCTCTCTGGTAGTGAGAAAACTAATTTTTCTTTTTTATGTTCTCTTAACACAAACTTTGTTTAAAAATCTCTGTTTAGGGAATTCGCAGTTCAGAATAGCAGTTACTCATGCTACTGCTAAAATAAGAGAGAGGTACTTGGTATACTGATGTATACACAATGGTGAATTTGGTAGGTTCTACAGGAGGTAAACTGATACACATGCATCGTGCACAGACACAAGTTCACACAGACTCCACATTCTCAATT
Source organism: Suricata suricatta (assembly GCF_006229205.1). NCBI lineage: Eukaryota > Metazoa > Chordata > Mammalia > Carnivora > Herpestidae > Suricata > Suricata suricatta. The sequence continues at coordinate 40,220,472 of NC_043702.1, forward strand.
TAGCAATGTACCTAAGTGTATTTTCCTCCCATATTTTAAACCATACTGTTAAATCTAAATGGATGGACAATTGCAATAGAAGTGCTAAAATTTTTGAATAAAGAGATCGTAAAGCAGATATTTTAACAATGTTTGTATCATAAACTTCTTTGAGGACTATGGAATTCAGAGGAAACATAAAGACAGCAAATTTTAAAAATGAATGTAATTTCATGTGTTTTTATTAACACACTAGTAATAATTATTAAATGCCTAGTAACATTACAGTCTCCACAGTAGGAGTGATATCTGTGAAAAGCATTTAAAAATCTATTCCAACTGTATATGATATAAAATTACCTATGTTTTCTATCGGTGACAGATAAAAGCTAATACTACCAAAAGCTAATACTACTATATGTTTTATTTATACATATACCTGAAAGAAATACAAATTATAAATGGGGATTAATAAATATAAAACATATTTCTATGTGTCCAATTGTTTATATATAAAAACACTCCAAATTTAGTGGGTGAAAAATTTTATGTTTTATCTTTTAGTTATTTGGTTGACTGGTCTCACTGGTCTCAATGGAGTAGATTCTCACTTGGCTCTTTTATCCAATCAGATGTCAGATGGGGGTAAGGTCTTCTGAAGGCTATTGAATGTTCAGTATGGACACTTAACTTTTAGACCTATTTTTCAACTTTGGCTTCTCCTGTCATGGGGACTGCATTCCAAGAGGCAGCCTTCAAAATCAGGTTCCAATATATATGCAAAAGCTGCGAGTCATCTTATGACCTAGTGTCTCAAAACTCAAAGGGTCCCTTACATCCCAATCTATTGGTCCAGCAAATCTCTAAATTCTCTCCAAAATGAAGATAAAAATGATTTGCAACCCTCTTGGGTAAATATCAAGGAAGGAGATTGCTGGATTATATGATAACAACATTTTAAATTCACATCACTTCGAAAGTGACTGTCCCATTTTGCATTACTGACAGTAATGAGTAAAAGTTCCTGTTACTCCAATTTTTTCGACACTGTCATGTAGTGTTGTAGTATTCTTAATATTAGCTGTCCTAATCAGTGTATAGTGATGTTTCATTGTTGTCTTAATTTGCATTTTCCTGATGACACATGATGTGGAACATCTTTTCATGTGCTTATTTTCCATCTGTATATCTTCTTCAGTGTGGTGTCTGATAAGGTCTATGGCCCATTTTTTCAGTGGTTTGTTTTCTTATTGTTGAGTTTTAAGAGTTCTTTGTATATTTTGAGTAACAGACTTTTATCATATATTTTTGCAAGTAGTCTCTCCTAGTCTGTGGCTTATATTATTCTTTTGACATTGTCTCATGGAGCAGAAGTTTTAAATTTTAATGAAATCCAGCTTATCAATTCTTTCTTTAGCATGTGTATTCAGTGTCCTTCCTCTCCCATTCCCCTACCAGGAGTGAGCTGCCCACAGGATATTTCCCCTGGTTTGTAAAATCTAAAAAGTCATAACCAAAACTGAGGTTACCTAGACTGTCTCCTACATTAACTCTAGAAATTTTGTATTTGTGCATCTCATTTAGGTCTATGATCCATTCTAAGTTAATTTTATGAAGAGTATTAGGTCTGTGTCTAGAGTTTTCTTTGCTCCTCCTCCACCTTTTTCTCCTCCTCCTCCTCTCCTTCTTCCTCTTCCCTTCCTCCTCCTTCTTCCATGGAGATATCCCATTGTTCCAGCACTATTTTGTTAAAACTGCTATTTTTGTTCCATTACATTTGCTCTGTTACATTCCCCTTTGCCAGAGATCAGTCGAACATACTTATGTGAGTTTATTTCTGGGCTCTCCATTCTGACTCATTGATCTATTTGTCTACTCTTTCACCTACTAAGGATTTTGTCTTGTTTTGTTCTTACCTACTCAAAATTGATATCCTCCTATATTTCCAATAGGCATAGCTTATCTCTCTTTTCTCCATATCTTCACTTTCTCCATATCTATTTTTTATTATTTTTTGCCACTTACAGGACTGCTCAGATTGTCCCTGTCTTAAAAAAAATAGTACTCTACCCTTTTAAATTAGGCCACAGAATAACTTATTTTTATATTCAATTTTTTTTGCTTTATCACTGCTGGTTTTAACACAAGGACATCTACACCTTTGGTCTATACTCATTCTACCATTTGATTTAGTTAACTGTCTTCCTGAATTTTTCTCTTATCCATATTTCTTTTCTTTGTGGTCTTTCTGAACACTCAGTACTCCTGAAGCCCATTTGCAAAATCATCTGTTTCTACCAGAATTTTAAATGTTAGTGCTCCATTATAGATATAGATAATATAGAGTGTACAGATATAGATATACCACGTTTTCTTGATCCATTCATCTATTGATGGAACTTGAGTTACTTCTGTAACTTATTTATTGTAAATAATGCTACAATAAATATACAGGTACATATGTCTTTTCACGTTAGTGTTTTCAGTGTGTGTGTGCACGCATGCGTACACACATGCACATGTACACGAGAAAATACCTAGTAGTGCAATTACTGGATTTTGCAGTATTTCTATTTTCAATTGTATGAGTCCACCAAAATAAAAGGCTTTTGCATGGTAAAGGAAACCATCAATAAAACAAAAAGTCAACCTATTAAATGGTAATAGATAATTGCAAATGATACATCTGATAAGGGGTTAATATACAAAATATATAGGAAACTAATACAACTCAACACCAAAAACCATAGAGAATTCAAGTATGCTGTATCCTCCCATATCACCTCATAATAAACCTATAAATTATTTTGACCTGATACCGGCTGATATCCCAACATAGAACATTGCAGAGGACCTGAACAGACATTTTTCTAAGGAAGACATACAATTGACTGATAGACACATGAAAAGATGCTCAACATCACTCATTGTCAGGGAAATACAAGTGAAAACCACGATAAGATATCATCTCACAATAGTCATGAATAACTAGTATATAAAAGACAAGAAATAAGAAGTGTGGTGAGGATGTAGAGAAAAGGCAATCTCCTCCCCACTACATTTGATGTAAAAACTTCGCATTTAGGATATCGTTTAAATTAGAACTTAAGAAGCAAATATGAAGGTGGTCCAGTGCATGTAGTTTTGGACTTGAACACTAGGTAGGCATATATGGCAGTATGTGGAGTTAAGCTTCAAGGTGGCCAATACAGCTGCTCTGCAATCTGCTCAAAGACCCAGGCTCTCCATCCCGTCTTGTGTGTGTCAGTTTCTTCTTGTGTTTTGTGCCCTTCATGATAGTGAGATGGCTGTGCTCACCAAGGGCTATAGAGCTCCTCGCTGCATAAAAGTGAGCCTCACTCTCCTCCAGTTCATCCCTTCAATCTAATATTGTCAAACATGGGCCATGAAGAACAACAGTAAGATTCAATAACATAAAAGCCATGGTCTCATAACTGAAAAAGATATAATTAATCTAAACTGTTTAAAGGAGTCACTCTCCAATGAAGTACAAAAAGATATAATTAATATAAACCATTCAGAGAAATTATTCTCCAATGAAGTACTGTCACTGCATTACATATGTGCTGAGCTACTGGAATCTTTCTATCCTCCAAGGAGCAGAGAGCACAGTTAGTGGAGGTTCATCTGGTTCTTCGTGTTGAGGGCAGCTTCAGCCATTTATCCTCATGTATCTTGAAATTCTACATTATATGTGTGTGATGATTAAGAATAAAATTTGGAAAGTCCTGGGTGTTGAGAACAACGTATACTCATTCCTGAAACTAGAATGAGATTTATCTTCCTAAAACAAATTGACTAAGTTTAAAAATGTAGGTAACTGAATAATGAAATAAGAGTTCTACCACACGGAGGTACTGAGCAAACAGAAACATTCACCACACATCCAGAATGTTTCTTCCCAATTCAAGTTTGTTACATATCATTCCAGATCACCTTAGGAATAAGTCTATAAATAATTTTGACTTGATACCAGGTGACTTTCCAACACAGAGAATTAGGGGAAATTTCCTTAAAAGGTTTTGGCTTTTTCTTACTTCCATGCTATTGACACACTGGTTTGGGTTGCTGTCAGATAAATCTTTCTTAGCTTAGTTGAGAATTTTCTATTTTCTCATTCATGACTGATTCATAATTGTCGGTAAGGGATTGTTTTATAAAAAATAGAAAGTTGGTCCTTTCCTACTGTCTCATAATACCCTGTAGTATCAGATCACAGTCTCATTAATGTGATTTCAATTACATAATCACAATTAATGTTTAGCTCATTTGCCTGTCTCTTCCAATTTTGTGAATTCCTTGGGGGCAAGTATATTAGAAGTTACTCATAACTCTCACCAACCTCGACTTTGACACATAGTAGGCTATCATTTTAGGGCGACAATTGCTTTGAAAGGAAAACTTACTTAGGAGCTGAGAGCACAAAGACATATAAGAAAGAGTTCTCACTCTCTCTGGTGAAAAAAATGATGAATAAAGTCATTAGAACTAGTTGACAGTTATTCTATTTGAGGTAGTGGCCTTCGGGTATTGTCACCGTGTTTCTTGCTGTCTTTGAGACAACTTTCCACTCCTTTCTTGGTGAGTAGATACACTATCTTGCAGTTGACCTTGCAGAAATGTGTACACATATTAACTTAGAAGCAAAGTGTGATTTGCTGTTAGTATTCTAGAGCCTCTAACATCTTTTACAAATCCCATCTTTCAAAGTGTTAAAATCATAATAAATGAACTGCCAACATTTCAATCATTGCAGCATTTGTGAGAACAGCACAAGGTGATTTTGTGAGTATAAAAACAGAATTGGGTTGAAGGCATCTTACATGTTCCGTGATGTGCAAAATCGTTGTGAAAGGTAATAAATGAGAAAGATCCTCAGGGATTCTTTTTAAAAGGGAAAGAAAACATCTATGAGAAATGCGAAAGTGATCTTAAAGAATTTGTGGTAAAATCTACACTTAAATACAGCCAACTGTTTTCTGTAAGATAAAATTTGGGACACTAGCACTTTTTACCTACCAATTCTGGAGAGTGTGGGACATTGTATCATATTGATTATGTTGTAATGGTTTAATTGCATGTGCCGCAATCCTTAAGAACAAATATTAGGTTCATATCCATCCTTGTGCTCATAATAACTAGTGTTTACTCCAGCATGGGAGATTTTATTTTGTGTTCATTGAATAGAAATATGAATAAGTATAGACATTCTGAAATCTAAATACTGAATTCCCCATGACTGTAAAAGTAGATTTGTAAAACTGCATTAGAATTTCAACTTCTGCATACCAAAGTTGCAAACCATAATTAGAAGACTGTAAGAACTGGGTATCAGGAATAGAAAAATCAAGCAAGACAGGGGCGCCTCGGTGGCTCAGTCAGTTAAGCATCTGACTTCAGCTCAGGTCATGATCTCACAGTTTGTGGGTTCAAGCCCTGCATTGGGCCCTGTGCTGACAGCTCAGAGCCTGGAGCCTGCCTCGGATTCTGTGTCTCCCTTTCTCTCTCTCTCTCTCTCTCTCTCTCTCTCTCTCTCTCTCTCTCTTTCTGTCTCTGCTCCTTGCCTGCTCACATCCTGTCTCTCTCTCAAAAATAAACGAATGAAAAAAATTATAAAAGAAAGAAAAAGAAAAATCAAGCAAAACAGAGGATACAAAAGAGAAAAAAATGTAGTAAATCCAAACCTTAGTCTATAATTTAATACAATATGAAATAAAGGAGTGAACTATAATATCTGTAGTAATTGCTCCAAACAATACATTGTTTTTAAAAAATTGTATGAAAATAAAATAGTTAAAACAAGTTGGTTCTACATAAACAGTAAGAATGAAAAGATTAGGTTTAAAAGTATATCTCTATTCAATTATTTATTCTTAAGTAAATAATTATTATAAACAATTAAAATTAACCATCCAGTGGAATGAATTCAGCTGAAGGAAAAATTGGGTTTACATGTAGTGGTAAAGTAGCTTCTATCAGACCAACCACCATATAAATAACAACTAAAAACCCTAGAAAAAATATGAAAACTGGTACTTGAGGGCAATGTTAGGTGACCAAAGGAAGGTAGATTTGAAGGGTTAGAGATGTGGAGAATAAAGCAAAACATTGATGTGTTTAAATGTTTAAAATTCCATGTCTGAAAATAGACAACAAGCAGTACCATCTGAGTGGCAAAATCTTGGATAGATACTATCAGATAGACACTATATCCACAGGCTTTAACAACTAGAACATAGTTCTCCCCAAATTCTGCATTTATTGGGTATAAATGTCTGACTGAACACTGACATACGTATATGGGAGAAAACTCCAAGAATCCCAGTTAAGACCAGATAAAGAAATCAGAGATTCTTTTTGCACTACAAAGGAGGTGGAGTTTGAACTGAATCCAACAAGGAAAAATGACTCCAAAAAATAAATAACAATATTCTTTGAAGAAAGTGTATCACTCCAAATATTCAACATATAATCCAAACATTACAAAAAATTAACAAAAATGGGGGAAATGTGAAATGTAATTCAGAAAAAAATGCATAAGTATAATTCTGATATGACCCAGATATTTTAATCAATAAACATTTATATCTTATTATATAACTTGGGTCAAGAATACAAAAGAAGAATACAAAGGAAGATATATGATTGCAATAATTGAATAGGTATTGTCAAACACATAGAATTAAAAAAAATTTTTTTAAAGGTTATTTATTGGAGCGCCAGGGTGGCTCAGTCGGTTAAGCATCTGACTTTGGCTCAGGTCATGATCTCAATGGTTTGTGAGTTCGAGCCCAGTGTCAGGCTCTGGGCTGACAGCTCAGAGCCTGGAGGCTGCTTTGGATTCTGTGTCTCCTCCTCTCTCTGCCTCTCCCCTGCTCATGCTCAGCCTCTTTCAATAATAAATAAACATTAAAAAAATAAATAAAGGTTATTTATTTATCTGAGGGGAAGGTGATGGACAGAGAGAGGGAGAAACAGAATGCCAAGAAGGCTCCATGCTGCCAGCACAGAGCCTGATCCAGGGGTCAAACCCACAAACTATGTGATCATTACATGAGCTGAGATCAAGGATCAGATGTTTAACCAACTGAGCCACCAGGTACCCCAAAACGCATAGAAATATTTTAAGATGCAAATTATAATTTAGATTTGAGGAAGAAATTAACATAGTGCAAGACAGATAAGACAGTTTATGAACTGAAATATGAAGATAATAAAACAGTAAGAATAAAATCCAAAAAGATCATAAGATACATATGGGGTATAACGAAAATATCTAACATAATTGAATTCTCACAAAGAATGAATAGGATGCAAGCAATATTTAAAGGACAAGGCTGAGATTTTTTGCCACAACTAGAAAAAGTTAAATTACAGATTTTAAAAGTGCTCGCAGCATAAATACAAATAAATGATACCAAATAACATTAAGTAATGCTATAATGAAGGACAGAGAAGCTCTTAAAAACAACCACAGAACAAAGATTATCACCTTTAAAGGAACAGTAAGACTGGCAAATGCCTTCTCAGCATCAACAATAGAATCCAGAAATAAATAGGAATAAAAACTTTTTTCTTCTCAATGACTATAACTACCAAACTTTATTTTGTCAAAAATGAAATTAAGTATAAATGAACAAATGGAGGAGGATATGCATGAGTGGAGGCAGAGGGCATGAGGAAATCTCTGTGCCTTCCTTTCAATTTTACTGTGAACCTAAAACTGCTCTAAAAATTAAAGTTTAAATTGTAAAAAAAAAAATATATTGTATACCTGAAACTAATATTACATTGTATGTGAATTAACTGGAATTTTAGAAACACTGATATAATGAAAAAATAATGAAAATAAATTATAAAGAGGAGTATTTAAAATACTCTATTTAAAAGACACTGTCAGAAATGCTCATGTGGCTCAGTTGGTTAAATTAAGCCCAGGGTCAGTCTTTGCATTGAGAGAGAGAGAGAGAGAGAGCAGGAGTACAAGCAGGGGAGGGACAGAGAGAGAAGGATGGAGACAGAATCCCAAGCAGACTCTTCACTGTCTGCCCAGAACCCAACATGGGGCTCAGTCTCAGCAATGATGAGATCATGACCAGAGCCAAAATCAAGAGTTGGATGCTTAACCAACTGAACCACCCAGGTGCCCCCAAGATAGAATTTTTATTCAAGTATAATTAACATACAATTTTATATTAGTTTCAGGTATACATATTATGGCTTGACAATTCTATACATTTATCAGTAATCATCAAGGTCAGTGTACTCTTAATCCTCTTTAAATATTAAGCTTTAGTTATCCAAAGAATATGGTACTGGCACAAAAACAGACACATAAATCAATAAACAGAAAAGAGAATCCAGAAATAAACCCATGGTTTTACTGTTGACTGATCTACAACAAAGGAGGCAAGAATATACAGTAAGAAAGGAACAGTCTCTTCAACAAATGGAGCTGGGAAAAACTGGACCACTTCCTTATACATAAAAATAAAAACTCAAAATAGATTGAAAACTTAAATGTGAGACCTGAAACTATAAAACTCTTAGAAGAAAAATAGGAAGTTTTAATTTATTTGTTATTGGTTATAGAAATGTTTCTAGATAGGTCCCCTTGGCAAGGGAAATAAAATAAAACTATAGACACTACACCTAAATAAAAGCTTCTGCACAGCAAAGGAAACCATCAATAAAACAAAAAGACAATCATCTGAACAGGAGAAGATATCTGAAAATGATATATCAGATAAGGAGTTAATATGCAAAATATATAAATAATTTAATCTAGGGGGGCATCTGGGTTATTCAGTCAGTTAAGCATCTGGCTCTTGATTTTGGCTTAGGTCATGATCTTATGTTCGTGAGATCAAGCTCTGCACTGGGCTCTAGGCTGACAAGCAGAGCCTCCTTGGGATTTATATTCTCTCTCTCTCAAAATAAATAAACAAACTAAAAAAATAATTTATAACCAATTCAACACACATACACAATTTGATTAAAATAATCAGAAGACCTGAATAAACATTTTCCCACAGACAATATACAGATGGCCAACACCCACATGAAAAGATTCTCAACATCACTAATAATCAGAGAAATGCAAATTAAAGCCACAATGAGATATCACTTTTCACTTGTCAGAATGGCTAGTCTCAAATAGCCACCACATAAGAAATAATGTGTTGGTAAGGCTATGGAGAAAAAAGAATTCTCATGAATATATTTTTCCTTATGGGGACTGGCAGTTCATAATGGCTGTTTTCATTTTCAAGTATAATTGACCTATAGAAAAGGGGAAATGTATTTGCTTTATGGTTTAAGTGTCTGAGTAATTAATACACACACACACTTATAGTCTCACACATATAATAATTTCAATAGAATAATTTGGTTTTAAGAGATGCACTTAACTCTGGCTGAGGATAAGGATGTAAAAAGACAATTCAGCAGTCCTTGGGTGGTTCAGCCAATTAAGTTTCTGACTCTTGATCTATCATCAGCTCATGATCTCACAGTTCATGAGTTTGAGTCTAGTGCTGGGCTCTATGCTGACAGTGTGGAACCTGCTTGAGATTTTCTCTTTCTCTCTCTCTCTGCCCTTTCCTCATGCACTCTCAAATAAATAAACTCTTTTTTTTCTTTAAGACAAGGACTGAACTCACCTTCTCCATGGAACAAACCAAAAATAGAATGGCAAGAAAACAGGAAGAGAGATGTGAACATGATAACAAAGGGACCTCCACCCTGACACAGCTAATAATAGTGGGGAGAGATAGTAGTGAGGGACTGGGAACAAATTCAATCTGTCCTCAAGCACAGAAGAAAAGCCAAGGTTTGGTGTGCAACTTGCATACAAAAGAGACAACACTAGAACTTTGCCAAGTGGTCAAAGACCTGTGAAAAATCTCTCTAGGTCATAGAGACTGGAGAATGATTTATTTTCCCACCCACCTTAAAAGCCTAGAACAGATAATGTTTGGACACTATAAAAGGCAGACTCAGATAATAATTATTGGGTCCCAGCACCACACTGGTGGTTCCAGTTATCACACGGAGTTTGTGAACTCAGTGAGCCCAGGTTCCACAAACCACAGACCCACATGAGCTCCAGTCATGCTAGAACACAGAAACAAACAAACAAACAAAGAAAAAGATGTATTTTAAAAGGATCAAGGAAAGGTAGAACAAGAACAAGTAAAACAAAGCCAGGAGAAGGGAAATAATAGATATTAGAGCAGAAATCAATGATATAGAAACAACAACAAAACAAAAAACAAAAACAGTACACCCCAATGTTTTTAGCAGCTCTATCAACAATAGCCAAAGTATGGAAAGAACCCAAATGTCCAATGGATCAATGGATAAATAAGATGTGGTATATAAATATATATTCACAATGGAGTATTACTTGGCAATCAAAAAGAATGAATTATTGCCATTTGCAACTATGTGTATGGAACTAGAGGGTATTATGCTAAGCAAAATTAGTCATAGAAAGACAAATATCATATAACTTCACTTATATGAGTACTTTAAGACGCAAAACAGATGAACATAAGGGAAGTAAAGCAAAAATAATATAAAAACAGGGAGAGGGACAAAACATAAGAGACTCTTAAATATGGAGGCTAAAGAGAGGGTTACTAGAGGGGTTGTGGGAGGGGGATTGGGTAAATGGGTAAGGGGCATTAAGGAATCTACTCCTGAATTCATTGTTGAACTATATGCTAAGTTGGATGTAAATTTAAAAAATAAATTAAAAATAAATATATAAAAATAAAAACTTCCAAAAAACATTTTTAACCTGAAAAGGTTTTGTGGTTTTCCCCAACTAGTATTACTAATGAATTTTAAATATGCCATTTTTTTCTCAATTCCTTAGCCATCAGTTAATTGAATGTGAGTTTCACTGTTATGATATAACTAGTTTAAGAGAAAAATAACAACAACAAGAACAGATCAATGAAACCGAAATCTGGTTCTTTGATAAATTAATAAAATTGATAAACTCCCAGACAGACATCAACAAGAAAAGAAAAAGGACCCAAATAAATGAAATAATGAATGGGAGAGGAGAAGTCACAACCAATACCAAAGAAATACAAACAATAAAATAAGTATTATAAAAAATTATATGCCAAAAATTGAGCAATCTGGAAGAAATGGACAAATTTCTGTTTTTGAAAGAGAAAGACAGAGCACTAGTGAGGGAGAGGCAGAGAGAGAGAGAGAGAGAGAGAGAGAGAGAGAGAGAGAGAATGAATCAGAAGCAGGCTCCCTGCTTGTTGTTGTCAACACAGAGCCTGATGCAGGGCTCAAACCCATGAAATGTGTGATCATGACCTGAGCTGAAGCTGGACGCTTGGCTGACTGAGCCACCCAGGTGCTCCTCAAACTTGAGCTATTATAGGTCCTCTCTCTCTCTCTTCCCAAGAATTAGTATCTGTAGAATCCTTCATTTATACCTCAATGTAGATAAATATTTGTATATGAAATATAAATCTAATATCACATATATGTATATATTTTTAATTTAAATCTCTCAAAGATATTTACCATGTATTGTAGCTTTTTTATTGTTTTCTTGGTCCCTGCCTATACCCTGGAGTGTACTTCCATAGCTCTAGCTTGATGCTAACACCCGTAATTGTGAATCCAAAACTGCTTATGCATTGCTTCCAAGACAGATTTGGATTCTGCAAAACTAGTATCCTTCCCCTACTATGTAATTTAAAGGGTAGAGCCATGTTTATATTGGCTTGACAGTATTTTGTTCTTCTAACTGGCACATAAAAAATAATTGTTTTCCTTCTCCTCACACATGGTTAACAATGTTACCTACCAGAGAGAATAAGGCCAAATATAATTTTGAAAATAGAATATTTTTAAAGGATGTAATGATTAAGTAAGCTAATGAATCTTTGTATTCTTTAATCATTTGGATTACATATTTACTGGCTTATACGGATGGATGGAAAGCTGCCCTGGATGTTTCCTGCCAGTGTTTTGAAATATAGCATTTGGGATGCTTCAATTTGACAAGTTTAAGAAAAGAAACCTTTTGATGTCATGAGCCTTTAGAAACTACAAAATGAGGAAAGAGCAAACACTGAAAGTCTTTGGAAAGGTCTCTGAAATATTTGCTTGGTTAAGCACAAAGAATGATTGCAGGGGGAAAAGAGGCAAGAAAAATTCACAACAATGTAATATATTCTTTCAAAGATAAATATTTTCTATAACACTTGCATATTGATGAAAATTTGAAAATCACATGAATTCACTAACAACCAAATAGTATATCTGGCTTTCATCCATAGAAAATAGACACTGGCTATTTTGAGTGTTGATCAATTTACCACTTGTTTCCATGATGAAATTTTACTAGCTGCTTACTATCCCATGCAAATAATATATAATCACCTTACTTATCCTGTAACCTATTATGACACAATTTATATTAATTTTAGCTTATTTTAATGAAATTATAAATTTTCTTAAAATGAATTTTTACTCATGATCAAAAGTTGATCACATTTTAAGAGTTTTAACACAGGGCATCTGGGTGGCTCAGTTGGTTGAATGTCCAACTCTTGATTTTGGCTCAGGTCATAATCTCACGGGTTGTGGGTTCAAGCCCCATGTTGGGCTCAGCACTGAGTGTGGAGCCTGCTTATAATTCTCTCTCCTCTCTCTGCCTCACTTGCACTCTGTCTAAATAAATAAATAATCGTCAAAAAAATATTTAAAGAGTTTTAACACATATTGTTATATTGTTATATATAGTATCTTTATAAATATCATGCCAATTTACACTGATAGTGTGAATATTAGAGTGCTCATGTTTTATACTTTTATAAATTTCAGGTACTTATTTAATATGAAATTTCTCATTAGATAGGCAAAAATAGAACCCTATTTAAATTTACACCACTGAGTTTTTATACTGAATATCTGTTTCTTATTCAATTAGTTCTCCTCTTGAAATGACCTGCCTATATCCTGCTACACTATTTCATTTAGATTTTTTCTTATATAAGATTTTTCATACAGTAATATAACTCTTTTGCATGTATATTGAAACTATCTTTTCCCAATTTGTCTTTTACACTTTTCTCTTGCATTTTATTATTTCCTATAATGTATATTATTTATGTTTATAGTTTTTAGCTTTTAAGGTATTTTTGAAATGCATCATGTACATATATACATATATGTCATATTTTATAATGATAAGGCCAAAAACTAAATCTTTGCATTCAGCAGAGAAATAGATTATTGGTAGTTTTGAAACTCAATGTACACCCTGCCCCATTTATATCCTTGCCCCACCCCCACAGGTATAAACACTATTCTGAATCACTGACAATAATTATAAAGTTGTAATACATGAATCATATAACAATTATGCCTGTACAGACTGTCTACATATGAATATGTTCCTAAATAATACAATGCCTGTCTTTAAAATATACCCTGAGGAACTAGGACAGATTATATAATCTATAGGGCCCAGTGAAAATAAGTGTTGGGTCCTTATTTAAAATTTTTCTAAGAATTCTAAGATGATAGCAGCAGAGCCTTAAACCAAGAGTAGGGCCTTGAGTATCAGCACAGGTCACATAGGGCAGGTCAAATCCTCCCTACACTCAGAACCAATGTCTGCATCTCATGGCAGATAGCAACACAGGCCATAAACCATGAAGCCAACTTTTAGTTTGAAGCATAGGACAAGAGATGAGACAACTTTATCTTAAAGCTTCGAAGTGATGGTCATAATATCATGTTTGCCTGGGTGCTTGGCTACTGAACAGTCTAACAGTGTGATTTATTATGGAGGTTTGAATCATGTATTATTATTTCTGATCTCTGGAGAAACTGGAGACTAAAAATATTATCTTGACTTCCTGGAGGGGCTAAAAACTAAAGGTCAGTCACAAGGGAAATGTGACTGAGGCCTAATAACCTGTGGATACCAAAGGCTCAACTGAGGTTCCCTGGCTGGCAATACTATATATTTTGTCATATATTGTGGCCAAGAGGAGTTAACACTGTTCATGATCAAGGGGGAGTAGACAACTGGAAATGACGGTATTTAGAATTCTCCCGAAATCTGCCTTTTGTGTCTTCATTTGGTTGATTTTATATGTATGCTCTTCCTATAAAAAACTGCAACTATGAGTGTAACTAAGTATTACTAACCAATTACTAGTCCTCAGGATGGTTTCAGGAACCCCCAAACTTTGCGGTTGATTTCAGAAGTGATAGACGTCTTGGGTGGAGAATCTGCCCCCAAATTCTGTTTTGGCTGACCTGTTTGTAATAGCTTCTATGGCATTCTCCAAAAAGTCATGACTCAGATTCTGGTTTTATTTCTTACTAGAAATCCTTAGTTGGAAATAGTCCCGTTGAGTGTATTTAATACATAAGCCATCGTCTTCCTAAAAAGTATCATTGCTATTTTACCCATAATTTGAGTTGACAAGGAGGTTAAACTGGGTCATCTGTTTTTTTTTCTTTTTCTTGGAGGTGTTCCCTAAGTCAAGGAAGTAAATGTATCAGTATGGAAATAAATAAGTTGAAATTTAGCTTCACACATTTATTCCTCTAAGTAGTGAGAATTTAAAGGTATTGCTATCGCTCTAAATTCCTGCCATCAGTAGCCAAGATGACAACTACTACTGTTTCACAAAATCAAACAAATAAAAAAATATATTTGAGTCTTGTGTAGGAGACAATGTATGGGAGTAGATGAACTATTGCTCTTCACAATGTTTTTGCTTTCTATCCATTATTTCATCTTGTACATCTTGTATACCTGTAGATCTTCAAAGTACAAGGAATCAATATTCTTTTCATTCACAAGTGACTATTCTGCTCAATAGCAGCACTTTTCAGCCTTAGCAATTTCCATATTATAAATACTATAATAACTGATGATATATATAAATAAATTATACTGGAATAAAAATCATTACTCAAAACAAGAGGTCAAAAACTAATGTTGCTAATTACCATTTTTAGTCTTGTTAAGATGAAGAACTATAACGTTTTAGCTTTCACAAAATGTTTCTCATAAACAGATGTCCACTGCCTTACATTAACCTGTGTTCTAAGAAGTATCTAATATTTGAATCATTTGTCTTCATCTGTTTGCAAGTCAATAATAATTAAGTACAAATTAGTCATCTGGTGACTAAAACATTTGATATTATCTAAAATAGATCAGAATCACAGGGAGAAAAATATTGTGCAGCAACAATATGAAACATTAAATTTCAAAATATGAACACTACTGAGCCTTGGATGAAGATCTTGTCTTTCCTCCTCATGGTATATAATCTTTGGATGGGATTAATACAAATATGACCTGAATTGTAGTCCTTAGTGGTCATGAGATGAGCATCTCTGTTGAAAGGTCTTAAAGAGAACAGAGAGCAGGAAGGGATCCATAGCACTTCTTGGCTCTGGACACATTATCCCCAGCCCAGTTGTGCAGAAACTAAAGAAGATGAATCAAACTTAAAACTACAATATAAAATAAACAAAACATAGATTTAAGAAAAAAAGAATAAAAATAAACATTATACTTCCATCACCAGTGCACTCTTGGAAAAAATATACAACAAAGGACGAAAATCTAAAGTAACTAAAAACTTTTATACTCACTCAAAATAGCACTCATTTGTCAGGGTTAATAAAAGAAAAGAGAATATATGAGAACTCAGAAATGCTAAAAGTTATTTCTATTAAAAAAACAGATACAATTGGAATAATAACCATAGATGATTCTGATTTTAACTGTGTGTTAAGCATATACATGTTTTTCCTGCTGAGCTTATTCAATTCCAACACTTTCAGTTACATGATAAAAATTCCCTTATTTTTTAAATGAATAAAATTTCTGGCAGGGTTACTTCCAGCTATTGGGCTCATACTGTTCCTTAAAATATAGAATGCTTGGGTTGCCTGGTGGCTCAGTCTGTTTAGCATCTGACTTTGGCTCAGGTCATGATTTCATGGTTCTCATGGGTTTGAGCCCTACATCAGGCTTTGCATTGACGGAGTACTCTTCTTGGGATTGTCTCTCTCCCCATCTCTCTCCCTCTCTCTTTGCCCCTTTGTGTGTATGCTCTCTCAAAATAAATAAATTAACTTTGAAGAATTTTTAAATGCTCATGGATGGAAGAATTTATATTGTTAATATGCCTATACTACCTAAAGGGGACAAGCCCAGAACCTATGCTTTCCTCACAGCCCTCAGAAGGAACTAAAGCTACCCACACCTAATATTGAGTCTAATATGAAAGGCAGTAACATATGCTGTTAAGCCACCTAATCTGTAATATAGCAACCATAGAAAATTAATACACAATTTCTCCCTATGTATATTATGCAAAGAAGGATTTGGTATATTGAGTTTCTTGAGCCACATAAATGCTCCTTCACTTACCATTGCCTAGGCTCATCTTCAGTGACAGGACTGAGTAGTAGTGACAGACCATATAGCTAGCAAATTTGAGCATATTTGCTCTCTTGACCTTTACAGAAAAGCTTGACAACAGAAGCATGTGCAATATTCCAGTCTTCTAGATAGTAACAAAAAAACCTCAAAATAACTCAAATGCTGGTTGGCAATAGAATGGATAGGCAAATTATGGCATATATCCAGTGTCATACCCATAAATGATTAACAATCATCTCTATACTCAAAAAAACATATTTGAACAGAACTTCATTATACATTTTATTGTTATAGACAGTATACATGTATTTCATAATTTGCATTAATAAACTAGGATATATTTTATTATAATCATCATACAGCCACCTGAGTCTCACCAAATGCTTTCTTTTGTTTTTACCATACTTTATCTTTTTAAAAATCTCTTTGCAAACTTTCATGCAATCTATGAAAATATAATTCCTACATTAACTTTGATTGGTGTTTTCATTTACACTAACAAGTCTGGTGAAATAACAATGCTATATTAGAACTTCATTTATTCAATGGAAAGACATTCCATGCTCATGTGTTAAAAGAAAAAATATATTAAAATTAAAATGTCTATACCACGCAAAGTTATCTACAGATTTAATGAAGTCTCTTTCAAAATACCAATAGTATTTTTTAACAGAACTAAAACAGCCCTAAAATGTATATGGAACCACATAAGATACTTAATAGCCAAAGCAATCTTCAAAAAACAAAACAAAACAAAATGGAAGTATCACAATTCCAGACTTCAAGTCATACTACAAAGCTGTAGTAATCAAATGTACGGTACTGGCACAAAAATAGACATGCAGATTAATGGGACAGAATATAAAACTCAAAAATAAACTCACAATTATATGGTCAATTAATCTGACAAAGAGGGAATGAATACACAATGGTAAAAAGATGGTCTCCAGCAAATAATGTTGGGAAAACCAGATAGGTACATGAAAAACAATGAAACTGAACCACTTTCTTTCACTGTATATAAAAATAAACTCAAAATGGATTAAGGACTGAAAAGTGAGAACTGAAACCATAAAAATTCTAGAAGAGAGTTCAAGCAGTAATGTCTCTGACATTGGCTATAGCAATATTTTTCTAGATATGTCTCCTGAGGCAAGAGATAAAAGCAAAAATAAACTATTAGGATTACATCAAAATAAAATGCTTCTGCACAGCGAACAAAACAATCAACAAAACTAAAAGGCAATCTATTGAATGGGAGAAGATATTTGCAAACATTAGAAAATGGGCATAAGACTTGAACATACATTTAATTAAAGAAGATATACAGATGGCCAACAGATAAATGAAAAGATGTTCAATATTGTTCACCATCAGGGAAATCCAAATCAAAACTACAATGAGATATCACCTCACATCGGTCAGGATAGCTAAAATCAAAAACACATGAAACAAGTGTTGGCGAGGATGTGGAGGAAAAGGAACTCTTACACTGATGGTGGGAATAGAAACTGGGGCAGTCACTATAGAAAACAGTATGGAGGTCCATCAGAACGTTAAAAATAGCACTACACTATTGTCCTGTAATTGTACTACTGGGCATTTACTCCCAAAATACAAATACTAATTCAAAGGGATGCATGCACACCTATGATTATTGCAGCATTTTTTACTACAGCCAAATTATAGAAAAAGCCAATGTCCATCAAAAGATGAGTGGATAATGTGTGTGTGTGTATACACATACATATATACATATATATTATATCTATAATATGAATAATATTCCATGCCATATACATATATACATATATATATGGCATGGAATATTATTCAGCCATAAAGAATGAAATCTTGCCATTTGCAGTGATACAGATGGAGCTAGTGAGTATTATACTAAGTTAAATAAGTCAGAAAAAGACAAATACCATGTGATTTCACTCCTGTGTGGAATTGAACAAACAAATGAACAAGGGGCGGGAAAGGAGAGTCAAACCAAAAAATAGCCTCTTAACTGCACAGAACAAAATGACAGTTACCTGAGAGGAGGTGGGTGGGCAGAAAGGTGAAACAGGTGATGGAGACTAACCAGTACACTTAGTATGATGAGCACTGAATAATATTTAGAATTGTTGAATCACTATATTCTACACCTGAAATTAATATAACACTGTATGTTAACCAAAAGTAATTAAAAGACTTTTAAAAAATACTTGACTCATATATCAATGGCACAAGTGACTGTCTCATGGAATTTGATAGTGTTTTCCAAGCCCTGGATATGTATTTCTTCTTTTTTATGGTATTCATAAAGTAATGGCTACTAACACAATCTAGTTTTCAATTTAATCTTTATTATTAACATTTTATCCATCATTTCAAGTTGAAACAATCAACAGAATAATAAATCAAGCTCTGATTTGTAACATTTGCCAATTTCCTTGGTTTAGGTTGTGCTACCACGGCCTATTTCAAATGTACAAATGGGTTAGTTTTCTTAGTATCTGTGATTCTAAGGATTCCATATTCTCTCACAAGCCTTTCCAATTTGTTACTGATATTAGCTGAATTCTTAACCATGTCTGACTGCATCTGTCCCTGGTAAATAAGTGCTCACGTCTATTTGTTCTCGAAGACCTTTGTTTTTCCTTTGATTTGGGGTTAGTTGGATGGTCTTTGATGGATTCATGAGAGTTTACAGATGTGCAGATGGTCCTGTTTGCTACCATTGCTCTAAGGGTGGGAACAATGTTCTTTCCAGTTTATTATATCCCTAATGGAAACTGGAAACATGATTAGGTTTTTATTAATAGTTTTCCCTATTAACTGAAGTTTTCTGAGGCCTCACCCATCTCTACTATGTTTCTAGAGGTAATCTTTTTTTTTTTTCTTCCAGCTAACATAGGATACATTTAATGAAGCCTAGATATTTCAATAGGAGAAGGGGTTCGGGGTATGGGATTAGTATTATAAATCCTCACCCTTTTCTATAAAAAGTGCTTTCATGGGCACCTGGGTGGCTCAGGCGATTAAGCATCCAACTTCGGCTCAGGTCATGATCTCACAGTCCGTGAGTTCAAGCCCCTGCTGACCACTCACAGCCTGGAACCTGCTTCTGATTCTGTGTCTCCCTCTCTCCCTGCCCTCCCCTGCTCACACTCTCTCTCTCTCAAAAACAAATAAGCATTAAAAAAATTTTTAAGTGATTTCAAAGTAGAGTATGATGCACTACTCATTGAGAAACTACTCAATTTCTCCTATGTATCCTGTGAATCATTTAAAATGACAAATTATTTTATATTTGAATCTGTGAACATGTATTGTCAATAATGTAATTAGAATCCTGATTAGTGCTGAGGCACAGGGGGGAGGTAAATCACAGGTGAAAATCACATAGCCTCTGTTCTCCAGAAAATTGTATTAAATTTGATATTATATTAGTACATGTTCCTCCTAATGAGGCTGCAGAATACAAAGAATACCAGTGTTGTAAATGTGCAATAATTTAGTTTAAATATCCACATTTTAATTTATTACATAGCAACACAATTATGTTTTTGCATTTAATATACTTAGTTTCATCTAATTACTACATTAAATTATCATCAAGTTATGCCTGCCTCTGTCGTAGAATCTCAAATGCAAACATCTGCAGGATTGTTTTAATGCTACTTCATGCTATGATAAACATGTCAAAATGATATTGTCTTTTTTCCACACATACTACAGGCTAGTATTTATTTTCAGTTGGTACTTCTGCTTTCTTTTCCCCCACTACTGATACTATAATTAAAGTCACTTGTTTTCAAAGAAAGCAGAGGATCAGAATGATTATAAAAGATGCATTTTTTTGGTTGAATCTTCTATTTCCTGATTAATGATTTTATTGTGAAAATTCTATTAACAACATCTCAAGGAGACAAAGCAGCCTTCCTTGTTGCACTGCAACTGACAGCTGCAAATGTCACCTTTGAAATTTCTCCAAAGTTTGTGTTTTGTTTTTGTTGTTTTGTTTTGTATTGTTTTGCTTTTGGTAATGGCACTATCACACCATCATCAAACATTCTGGCTGAAATACTACAACAACAGGATAATCCTAGATTTTATATAAGGTTTTGGATGTTTTGCTAAATGTAAGTTGAATTTAAGATTAGTTATGTCTCTCAAAAACTCAATTTTACTTCTAATTAGAAACATGATACGGGATAAAAGTAGCTCAGGATGTTATTGGAATAGAACCAATATGGAATTCATTAATGTCACATTATAAAATCTACACCTAACTATATTTTGATTGGGTAGAAAATGGCTTACATATTGCTTTCAGTTTAGAAGTCTTGCATGTCTTTTGGTTAACTTCTTTTATGTCTTGATGCTACTATAAAAGGAATTCTCAATTCATATTCCAAATGTTAGTTTCTTATATAAGGTTGATTCTGTTTTACTCCTATTGGATCCTGAAAACTTGTGAAATCAATTAGTTGTAATATTCTTTAGATTTCTTAAAATTATCTATATAAATAATTATGATACCTACAAAAAGAAAGTTAATTTCTTCCCTTTCTATTAGTATACTCTTTCTTGCCTGACTTTAAGAGCTAAAATTCACAACACCATGCAGAAAAGGTATGAACAGGTGAAGTGCACATCCTGCATTATCCCTGACCTTAGTGAGGAAGTAGGAAATATTTTACTATGAAGTATGAAGATAGATGTAGGTTTTTGTAGATCTCTTTTGTGTAATTAATACATTTATTTATATTCAAAGTTTTATTAGTTTTTCTTAGTGTATGGTTGCCGAATTTTTTCAAATCTTTTCTCTATAACTCTTGACATATCATATGGTTTCTCATCTTTTTTAACATGATGAGTTATATTGGTTACTTTTCTAGTGTTAAAGCAAGCTTGCAATTTTGCAGTGAATCCTAGTTGGTCATGACATATTTTCCTTTTACATATTCTGCTGGATTCCATTTGCTATTTATTAAGGGTGCTTGCATTTATGTTAATGATGAAACTTGATCTGTAATATCCTTTCTTATCTTTCCTTCCTTCCATTTTTAATGTATTTCTCAGGTTTTGGTATTCGTATTATATTAACTTTCTAAAATCTGTTAGGTAGTATTTACTCCTTCAGTATTTTCTACAAGAGCTTATATAAAATTGCTTCAATTCCCTAAATGCCTGATAGAAATCACCAATAAAATCATTAGGGTCTGAAGGTTTCTGAAAAAATTTTAAATAAAATTAAATACAGAGCATTCTTTTGATCTTATCTTTCATCATGTGATCTTGTGTGTTCATTGAAGGTGAAATTTTCTTATTTCTTTTATATTGCCAAACCACTGACATAAAAAAATACTTATACTATTGCCTTATTCTTTATTTATGTAAGATCTCTAGTGGTAACCTCTGTCTCATTTGTGGTATTGACAATTATTGTTTTCTTCCGTTTTTTTAAATCTGTTTAGCCAGATTTTATTAATACTTTTAATTTTTTCTAAACTCCATCTTTTGGTTTTGACAATTTACTGCTTTTTTCAATTTCATTAATTGATACACTTTCAGTATTTACCATTTTACTTTCTTGAATTTTAAGGAAACATTACTTTTTTTTTTTTAGCTTAATAAGTTGGCCTCTAAAGTCATTGATTTTAGCCTGACTCCACTTATTTCCTAATACAAGTATTTAAAGGTTTACATTTTCTTTCAAGCATTTTTTCCAAGCATTACTGATTCTGATATCTTGTATTATCATTCAGTTAGAAATATTTCTTAATTTCTCTTGTGAATTCTACTTTGAATTGATGAGTATTTAGATATGTTTTATCTTGAAGCAGTTTAATATATTGTTATGCAAATACCAACTAGGTCAAAATAGCTAGTAATGTTTTTTTTTAGATCGTCTATATCTTGATAGTTTCTTGTTCTATAAATTTCTATGTAGATTTTTAAAGTGCAAGAATGTGACAAAAAAAACCACAACTTTTTCGCTAAATGACTTGAGAGTAGGTTATTGACACTAAAAAAACTTTAGTGTGTAATTTTTAAAACTAAGAATGTGTCTTATCTAATTATATTAAATTCATCAAGGTTGGATATTATAATTGATACACTGGTATCATCTAGTTTATAGCCTTCATTTCTATATTTCCAAAGTCAAAGGGAATATACATTTATGTCTTATTTAGGTGGCATGTTATATTTTATTTTAAAATGAAAATAGTTCAATTCAGCACTATATATTGCACTTAGTTGTTCATGTCTTAAGTCTTCTTCAGTGTGGAACATTCCTTTTCTTCCCTTGACTTTCATAACCTTCACATTTTTAAAGTACCCTTATGTAAAACATCACTCGCTTTTCTGATATTTCCTCATAATTATACAATTTTTTGCAGTGATGTTGCAGAATTTAAAGCTTTGTTTTTCTCTCTACTTTTAATCAGGTTGTAATTTTTGTTCAGTTACTGTAATGTTAACTTTTCCATTGTAATATTTTGTGTGGTGGTCCTTCAAGGGCATATCAATATCTGTTTCTCCTCCAACTCTCACCCACTAGTTTGCACATCCATTTGTATTCATTGACTAAATTAGTTTTTACTATACTAGTTGCCAAATGGTAATTTTCTAATTTATCATTTCTTCTGACTATGATCATCAGTTTCAGAATGTCTGGCGAGGATGTGGAGAAACGGGCACCCTCCTACACTGTTGGTGGGAATGTAAACTGGTGCAGCTGCCCTGGAAAACAGTGTGGAGGTTCCTCAAAAAACTATCCATAGAACTCCCCTATGACCCAGCAATAGCACTGCTGGGGATCTACCCAAAGGATACAGAAGTGCTGATGCGTAGGGGCACATGTATGTTCATAGCAGCACTGTCAACAATAGCCAATACATGGAAAGAGCCTAAATGTCCATCACCTGATGAATGGATCAAGAAGACGTGGTATATATATACAATGGAGTATTACATGGCAACAAGAAAAAATGAAATTTGACCATTTGTAGCAAAATGGATGGACCTAGAGGGAGTCATGCTAAGTGAAATAAGTCAGGTGGAGAAGGACAGATTCCATATGTTGTCACTCATAGGTCTAACAGGAGAAACTTAATAGGAGACCATGAGAATGGGAGAAGGGGGGAAAAGAGTTAGGGAGAGGGAGTGAGGCAAATCATGAGAGACTTTTGAATGCTGAGAACAAACTGAAGGCTGAAGAGGGAGGGGGAAGGGGAAGGGGGATTGATGGTCATGGGAGAGGGGCCACTTGTGGGGAAGAGCACTGGGTGTGATATGGAAACCAACTTGGTAATAAACTATAAAAAAAAAAAAGAACTAAGAAAGTAAAGAGAATGTTCGGTACTTTTAACTAACAAGTTAATCCATCACAGTTTCATAAAGGTAGGCAGAAGACTTGGAACCCTGAGGTTAAAGACAGAGGAAATCACTCAAGGCAGCACCATTAGAAAAATTATCAGGATTGAAGCTGGTTCCTCATAAGACATTCTTTAGTTCTTCATTAGTATGAAGTCCAGGCCACAGCTAGCTGCACCTACAACAGGTTGTTACATGGGAGAGGTACTACAAACACAGGGAACCTCAGTCTTTTCTAATGAGCAGCTAATCTCCCTGATGTTTGCCCTGGAGGGAGAGGATAAAGTTATTCCATTGGACAATAAATATACCCTCTGCTCCAGACACTGACACTATCTCTATCTTTCAAATCACAGTCTGGAACAGTCATTGCCTCTACTAATGGAATATTCATAAACACGAAAACCCCATGGGAAATTGTCTCCCAATTCAGCAGTGTTCACCTCCTTCAATTCCTCACCTTTCCCGCAACAACAGGGATCTGAATCTCAGAGAGCAGAAAAATATCCACATGCCTCCTCCACCACCAGAATTTCAGATAAGTTCCAGTAAATCTCTTCCTCTCCACACCCTTTGCAAAAAGCCTCTCATCTCTGGACCTGTATTCTATGTGTCCTCACTTAATTTCCAAAACTTTGCTAAAAAAATCACAGAACTTCTTTTAAGATTCTGTTCCCCAGTTGGGTGTCTCCAAGGTTTAATAAATAAATGAACAAAGCCCTCATATTATTCATCTTATTTTTAATTGATTTTATTAAAGAAAGGAGAGCAATTACGTTTTTCTCCACCATCTTTAATGGAACTTTCTGTACTACTCTCCTCCTTTAATAACATGTATATAACAGAGTTATTTTCTCTCTTCCTATTCACATCACTCTATCATTAGGTAACAAAGTAGCAAAAACTATTGGTTGTCAACCTAAAAACAAAATCCACCTGATTCCATAGAGAAATAGTTGTAGCTGTGACAATGGTTAAATGCATAGAGGCTTCAGGTATGCAACTTTTGGTCAAACCCAATTTAATTTAAAATATTTCTTTAGCTAGGGCTTCCTTTTTTTCTCCTGTTGGGGAATGAATGTGAAAGGAAAGATGGTTCATTCCAATCAATCTTGAACATCAACAAAATGTTCAAGGAGATGATGCAAGAACGTAGGCCTCTGACCGAATGCATAAAACAAAACCATTAAAAGAGAAATATACTATGTCTTATGCACCCAGAATCGCTTGAAATTTTCTGTTTCATCAGCTTAGCCCTAACCCTAAAGCTGCAAGGGACCAGTATTTCCCATTCAATTACACGAACCACCAGAGCGAAAAAGATTATGGTAAAAACTGAGAAGGCAGACATGTATATCTGGATGGATTTATAAAAAAGTAATGCTTTGCTTATTCATTTGAGTCTTTACTTCTCTATGTGTGAGCTTTCTAGTCAGTCCTAGATTGGGAATCTGAGAGAGCTGAAAATTTTACACAAATATTTTCTGAAATTACAAATGTGTTTAATTCAGGGGTTATATTTTTAAATTTGTGATCAATTGTATCACTTGACCTGTTCAGTTAACTAATGGTTAGTAATTTCACTGAATGAAAAACAAAAAAGAATCTACTTTTATCTATGCCCTTTCAAAGCAAATGTAGGGGTCCATTTTGTGAATGTCACACAAACCAACCTCATACTCATGTTCTGCTTCCCCAGCTTGTCTGATTGGGGCTGGATATATGCATAGTTTTTGCACAAAAGACAATAAGTTGCATGCTTAGAAAATGATAAAAAGAAGGGAGCCTGGGTAGCTCAGTTGGTTAAGCATCTGACGTTGGCTCAGGTCATGATCTCACGGTTCCTGAGTTCAAGCAGGAGCCTGCTTCAGATTCTGTGTCTCCCTCTCCCTCTGCCCCTCCCCTGCTCATGCTTTGTCTCTGACTCTCAAAAATAAATAAAATATTAAAATTTTTTAATTAAAAAAGAAAAATTAAAAAATGATAAGAAGAAAAGAACTTTCTGTTATTTCATAAACCTTCTAGAATTTTATAAAAGACATGCCAAAGATATACTGAAGGAAAAAGCAGTTTTATGACTATAGCATTATTCCACACACAAAAAATATATTTTTGTGATATCTTCTTTAACACATCCAACCAAAATTTTCTCATATTTTAATCTCTCTCTATAGAAACTAAAATTAATATGTGAGGTTATTTATCAGTATATTATAAAAATTAAGTATTAAAGAAAAAAGGTATCAATAAAAACAAAGGAAAGGAGAGGCTAATAAATACTCAAAACATTTTTTATATTGCATTCTTTGATATACTATTGGAAAAAACATAATACTCTATTATTTCATGCAAGTAATAATTTTTGATGCAAGTAATATTATTTATAATCAGTTTTGGGGTTTTTAGAAATTGGAAACTATCAGAAGATTTTCCAAGAGGGGAAAATGTTGCAAACAAGAAAATTGTACTTAACTGTTTCCTACTAACTTTTGTGAAAGAAATACTTGTCAAATGTCAAATGCTCAAGAACAATAGCAATTATTAAACAATAATTACAAAGTGTCTTCTTTCTGACAATGGTTTAAAATATCTATTAACAGCAGGGAATAATTTATTCAGCAACTCTTAAAAATCTTGGCTAGATATACGGATCAGCCTCATGATCTCAAGGGACTAAGATTTCCCCTCTTAAAAAAAAATAAAGAATATTTTGTGTGAAAGAAATGAAGATCGAGTGTTACAGTAAATCACATTCTTTCAGGAGTTTATAACTTTCATTCTTGACCAGTGCTGTATCAAGTTTCAGGCAACTTGTAATATGATCAGAAATTATATGAATTTACTGAAAATGAAGAGTAAATGTCTATTGTTGTTGAATGCTTCTCATTTTTGCTGGATTTGTCATTTGCTCCTTTCCATAGAGAAGCTGTTATGTGAAATAGTCAAAAGAACTAATAGGTGAAATGTTTTTGAAAATATAACTTCACAGTCACCTAATTATTTTATTAAAGTGTCTTAAAGACATAAAATGAAGATCAGGAGAGCAAAGTTAAAAAGAACACAAATGAACAGCAACAAAGAAAATAAAAATAAAAATAGTGGCAAGCTGAAAAGTCCTTTATGATCTGTATTATTAAGATAGTGATAGTCTTGAAAAAGGCTCAACTCACAATATCCTAGAATTAACAACATACTGATTATCTATGAACTATTTCCACAAACCAAAAATTCATGCAATCTCAGTACAATTTATCTCTAAAGCGTTGTCTCACACATAGTACCCAATATATGAGATACATTATTATCCACAATTTGCCAATTTGTCTTTAAGAACTAAGATAATGTATTTAAATTGTCCACTACAGTAACTACTATATGATTATGTAAAAATTTCTAAAATCTATTAGTGCTTACCATATGCTAGGCAACATCAGAGATAAAGGTGCACTCATCTAACTTACTGAGTAAAACTATTTGATAGCATTATTATCATTGTTATATTATAGATGAGGTGCCCAGAATTACAAATCACACAAATATTTCAGTGTAGAGCTAGGAGTCAAAGATACTTAACCAAAAGCCAAAGTCCATAAAATAGTCACTAATATGCAAATAAAATAATGTGATTTCTAACAAACTCATTCATGCTGCTGTCCTTCTAGATGATGGAGTGTATACCCTAACTCTTGGATACAACGCTTGCAATTGTTGGGTGTATGTATGGGGGTGAGAAATGGGATTTAATTCCTTCTCACACTCAGAGTTCTAATAAAATACATGCAGCTACATAATACTATAATTCAACCTCTTGCCCTTTACAATAGCAATAAAATCAGATATTTAACTGAAACTTATTTCTATGGGATTTGTATATTTTTTAATTTTTTTAATGTTTATTTTTGTTTTGAGAAAGAGAGAGAGAGAGAGAGAGAGAGAGCGCGCAAGCGAGCACGTGTGAGGGAGTTAAGGGCAGCGAGAGAGGGAGATACAGATGCAGAATTTGAGGTAGGCGCCAGGCTCTGAGCTGTCAACACAGAGCCTGATGCAGAGCTCCAATCCAGGAAATGTGAGATCGTGACCTGAGCTGAAGTTGGGAACTTAACCACCCAAGCCACCCAGGAGTCCCTAAGTTTTATTTTTTTTAAATAATTAAGAACAAATGCCTAAGCATTTAGATTTCTGCATTTCATGAAGTATTTTTCTTCCATTTTATTAATAGATTTTTATAAATATTCTTATCCCTCAGCTTCCTATTTATAGACTGATAATACAACTACATAAGACTTAGTTAACATTAATCTTTTGCAAGGTAATTTACTTTAAAAATGCTAGTTCTTGAAATGATTTTAGATTTTGTTGACCAATTTGTTAAAATATTATACAATACGTATGTTTGTATATAATTTTTCCAAGTCTAAAAATATAAGAATGTAAATATGTATGTTTCAGTATTTAATTTACAGCAAGTAAAATTACTGAAAAAATAATTGTGCTCATTTTAATATAAATGGTAACTAGAGATTTTTTCTTTCAATTTTTGCACATAAAATACAATGGCTACATGTTTGTGATAACAATGGTTGAAAGTACTGTTCAAGAGAATCATTCATTCACCATAAATAGATTTTTACTTCTTATATCAGAGCACACTACTACAACGGACCATTTGTGCAACAGATCCCAATTGATTAAACTGACATGTTAATGCAATTTGGAATTTTTTGTAGTAGGACTTTATCTCAACATATATCTGAAATGAAAGGAACTTCTAATATAAAATTATGTTTCAACTGCATAGAAACAACAAAAATTATTTCCAAATGGTTCAGTGTTTCTCTGAAGGTACTGTTCTTTATCTACAAAATTTGCAGATAGCACTTAAGATATTAGCACCTTGTTTCAATAAATGTTAAAATGATATTTTCTAGTAATGTATTCCATGGGAAATTAGTTTTTTCAGTGAAATGTTCCAAGAGGAAACCATTTTGTATTCAACTTTTTGGAATATTGGCCATTTTTTTCCACTTTTGGAATTGACAATGTATAAAACATAATAAATCATCTTAAAAATACCATTTTCCCTTAAAATCGATTTTTAAATTAGACATTATCAAGGTTGACATTTAAAAATTTGTTTCATGATAATATGGAAGAAAATTAGCAAGACCAGAATTCACTAAGTAGCTTGCTTTCGAATTTAAAGATGTAAAAGCATTAGAACGAATTCCAGGAACTGTTCTAGCAGTTAACAGAATGCGGGAACAAGTGATCTGACTGATTCAAAAAAGAAATGAAGTCTATTTGTTGGATCTTATTTAGAGAGTTCTTGAATTTATGCCTATGAAATCTACATTATTGAAGACAATTATCATCAATTAGCTCAAAGTACATCCTTTAATTCATTATACATCTGCTAAGAAACTACTTAAGCAACATACATTGCTAAGTATAATTGTTAATTGAACGACTAAATGAGTGAATAAATGAGTGATCATACTCTCAAGAGGCTGAAGTCTGTGGGGAAAACAAATATCTAAAACCGATTACTATTGCCAGAAAGAATAACATTTGAGTAGAATAATACATTTTATGTAGTAAACCAGTGTTGTTGTTTTCTTTTTTAAGTGTAATTCCTAATTAGCTTACCATTCATATAAAGAATATGGCTGACCTATTGGACTTACCATACAGATATTCATCACACATAAAAATTTTAATCTGAAACCTTAAATAGCATTCTATTGGAAAAATTGACCATTCTGAACAGAGAATGAGATATGGAGGATACAAGAATATAGGAGGAAAAAAAAAAGAAAAGAAGATTTCTGCTTCATCTCCCTACCCCAGCTTTGTGAGATGATACAGACATAAGCCCTCCCAAATTGCCATGCTGAGCTGGGGCAGGATGATCAGAGGCAGGAAAGCAGAAATGTTTATTGTTTATATCAAAGAAAATATCGTTCAAAAATAAAACATGATTGGGACACAATTAATTAGAAATTGACCTTCCTCATAACATACATCATGGGGTAGAGATGCATTTCAAAGACAAAATGTTATAGAAACTGAGAGGCGCACACACAATTGAGAAGTACAGAATATATTACTATGCTATACATTTTTTAAACTAATGACTATTTTTAGAGCAGTTTATACTTAAGGAAACACTGATCAAAAAGTAAAGATCATTCCCATACTGCTCCTTGCCACTGCTCCCCCCCAAAATAGTTTCTCCTATTAAAATCTGGCATTAGTATGGTGCATCGTGCAGCAGATAAATCAAAGCTGATCGATTATTAACTAAACTTTCTACCTCACATCAGAGTTCACTGTTTGTATATTCTATGAGTTTTGGCAAATGCACCCACCATTATAGAGTCATATAGAATAATTGCACTGCTTTAAACATCTAGTTTTCCACCAATTCCTCCCTCCATCTCCGTAGTCCCTGCTGATCACTGATCCCCTTAGTGTCTCTGTAGGTTTTGCCTTTTTTGCAGAATAGCCTTTAGTTAGAATCTCATGGTATTTAGCATTTTATATTGATTTCTTTTA
This sequence comes from Suricata suricatta, assembly GCF_006229205.1. Classification (NCBI taxonomy): domain Eukaryota; kingdom Metazoa; phylum Chordata; class Mammalia; order Carnivora; family Herpestidae; genus Suricata; species Suricata suricatta. Next base: position 40,250,863 of record NC_043702.1, read on the forward strand.
CTTAGCAATAGGCATTTAAGTTTTTCATGTCTTCTCAAATCTTAATAGCTCATTTATCACTAAATAATATTTCATAGTATGAAATATTACAGATTTTTTACCAATGCACCTATTGAATACCTTTGTTGTTTCCAAGTTGGGGTAATCATGAAAGCATCTATAAACATCTGTGTGCAGAGTTTTGTGTAGAAATAAGTTTTCAACTCATTTGGGGTACAACTGCTGGATATGGTTAAATGTTTATTTTCATCAGAATTTGCCAAACTATCTTCCAAATTGGCTGCACTATTTTCTATTTCCCCCAGCAATAAATAGCAGTTCCCATTCCTCTACATTCCTCTCTGCATTTGGTGTTGTGTTTGGATACTAGCATTCTAATAATTATGTCATGGTAATTTATGGTTATTTTAATTTGTAATTCCTTGATGACATATGACATTGAGCATCTTTTCATGTGTTTATTTCCCATCTGAAGATCTTTTTTGGTGAAGTCCTAAAAATCTTCTGTTTTTAAAACTGAGTTTGTTATAAACTGAAAATTTATATGTTGAAACACTTTTCTTTTGGGGAAGCCTTTTATATTTGAGTTTATTCTCCATTTAACTTGTAAAACAGTACTATTATTGAATATTAAAATTAGTGAGCATATTATGGCCATAGTCCTACACTCACTCCTGCATATAAAATGCCAGCAGTGAGTGATATTCACTAGCCCTGTTAAGAGGTCTGATAATAAGCAGCATCTCTAGGATGATGTTCATCATCCTCATACACTTATCCATTGTAATAGCATAGTCTTTCCTGATTTGAATCAAGATGCTGGTATTAGGAGGTGGTGTCTTTGGAAAGTTACTTGAAAGTGTTTCAAGCATTTGATGAGGTTTTATGGGTGGAATCCTGATGAATGAGATTAGCTCACTTAAAGGTCATGAAGAGATCTTGTGTCCTCTAGTGTTCTACCTAGGACACACAGAAATCTTCACTCTGGACAGTGGAGGAGAGCCCTCACCAGAATCCCACCATGCAGATACACAGATCTCAGAATTCCAACGTCTAGATCTATGAGAATTAAAATTCGGTACTTTAAAATGCATCCATTTTATGATATTTTTAATAAACATCTGAGCTAAGACTGAATTTTTTTGAGTTTTAAAAACTCTATATATTTTGGATAGCAGTCCTTTATCAGATATGTGCTTTTCAAAATTTTTCTTCCAGTGCCCTTTTTTTAAGTGTTTTGAAAGGCACAAGGTTTTACTTTTATTGGAGTCACATTTTTTTCTTTCATGGACCATAATGATCTTGTAAGTAAGAAATGCAAAAATTTGGGAAATAACAGAGGAGGAAAAATTTGAACAGATGTTTGTCCAGAAATTTTTTCAAAAAAATTAACATATGATTTGCACATTTAGTTAGGTAGTATAATGAAAAGGAAGCAAAGACAGAATCTCAAAAATTTGCTTTATGTTTTATTATGATACTATTAGAAGATTAAAAGCCCAGGAGCATAGTAATAAAGAGTAGGGGTCATAAAAGATTTTTAATGCCCAAAACTGTGTTGTGGAGTATTGTGTCAGGCACAAGCTAAGAACTTTGTGTGTTATTTCAATTAAATTTAACAAATATATTAGGGTAGGAACTCCATATTCATCAGTAATGTGAAATTTAGTCACATTGCATGAAACATTAAACTTGTTATCTGAATACATGGTCCAGTCATTGAATACAGCCACAATCTTGCCATCCAGATAAAATTATTTGGACTGTATTCCATAAGTAATGTGGAAGTACTAAATTATTTTTAAATAAGCAGAGAAAGGGGTGATTTTTTTTGTACTTAGAAAAGTTAGTTCTATGACTAAAAAGAATGAATTTGAGAGATAAATAATGAAGACCAGGTGACTACTATGGACATGACTTAAGTGAGATATGATGAGGTACTCAACTAGGACCATTGCTGAGGGAATCAAAGGTACGGAAAATGTCTTTGTAGTATTGTGGGTTTCAGAAAAGGAGAGCATAAAATCTTAGCTATACAATGTATTCCTTGTGCACATCCATCCTTCATTACAGCTTTACTTATCTCAAGGGGTCAGTGGAAGAGGCCTATAGGCCTCATAATTCCCAGATACATGTCTATTTGAAAAGTTTTTTCAACTGGAACAATGTAGTAAATATTCAAATTACATAATGCAAAATATTAGCAAAAGAATACCTATAAATTTCTTAAAGCAACTCATTAAATTTTTTATGCTATACCATTTACTTCATAAAACAGAGAAAAACAAGATTTTCCTCACGATGTTCACACAGCAATCTTAGGAGGTAGATATTAGTATTTTTTTCAGATAAAAAATTGATAGAAGATTGTATCTTCCCTCAAAATTATACAGTTAATAAATGGCGGAGCTTATATTCAAACAGTTCTCACACATTTTTATTAAAACAATTCCTTCATAATCTTCAAATATCAGACCATTACAAACTCCTGAGTCATGAAAGAATGTAAACATCTGCTGATTAATTTTATATGAATAAAATAAATTTTCTGTTGTCCCCTTTGCCTAGCATATTTTCATTTTTCTGATTCTTCTACAAATCCTCTCTCATAACTAGACAAAGCCAGAGTACCGACACTAAATTGTGACCCTAAATAAGGATCACATCCCAGTGCACTTTATAAATTTCACATTTTCCTCAAAAAACTGTTATTAGAGATGGAATTATATACAGTTGTACGGTTGAATATTATTTCTACAGTATATTTTCTATATTGTTCTACAAAATAACCAATAATCAATATTGACTGAATTAAATATACAGGTAAAAAATTAAAATTTCATTTGGTCTTAGAATGCCAAAATTTTGACATAGCCAAGTATTCTCAGACTATGTTTTAATAAAATTTCTGTCAAAGTCAATGATGGTGTGCATCTTCCTGGATTTTCTTAATTGTAGAAGTCTATTAACAATGAAAATATCTATATATACTATGTGCCTTGATATGTATATGATATACTCTGTATATCTTGTATGCAGATATGCATGCCTACCTGTGAAACATAATTACCTTTCACCAACATAACCTAAATCAACTTTTAGTTCAACCTGTTGTTTGGTAGGGGATAGGAGAGTATGCTTGTATGTATGTATGTGATATTTGTAAGTAAATGTGGTTTCTCAAGGAAAATATTACTAAACTGGATGTACTGTGTTACTAACCTGGAATAACACACCCAGTTTGTGTTTATTCTGCTACTAATTTTCAATGCAATTATAGAAAATTTATTATTCTTTTAAAAAATATTTTTAACATTCATTTATTTTTGAGGGAGAGAGACAGACAGAGACAGAAACAGAGAGGGGCAGAGAGAGAGGGAAACACAGAATCTGAAGCAGGCTTCAGGCCCCGAGCTGTCCACACAGGGCCCAATGAGGGGCTCAAAGTCATGAACCGCAAGATCATGACCTGAGCTGAAGTCGGACGCATAACCAGCTGAGCCACCCAGACACCCCAAAAAACATATTCTTAAGATTAGGTTCCTATAGATGGACAATAAAAAAATGAACTATATAATCCTCAATGATATTTTACATTTTAATTAGTTTTGCCTATGTTATTTTGTGTTTCTTTTAATTATTTACACAAATTATATATGCATACATAATTGCCCTAATACACACATAAAACAATATAGAATAAAAGTGAATACAATCTCTATGAAAATACCAATAGAATTTTTCAGAGAATCAAAACAAATACTCCTAAAAGTTTTACAGAACCATAAGAGACTCGCAGTAGCCAAAGCAATGTTGAGAAAGAGCTGGAGGTATCATAATCTCAGATTTCAATATCTACTACAAAAGTATAATAAAAAAACAACAACATGGTATTGACACAAGAAAAGACACATATTCATACTTATATGGTCAAGTAATCTATCACAAAGGAAGCGAGAATATGCAATGGGGAAAAGAGTGTCTCCTCAATAGCCGGAAAAACTGGACAGCTACATGCAAAATAATGAAATCAGACTATTTTCTAAGACCATATACAAAAATAAATTCAAAATGGATTAAAGACTGCAGGGTGAGAACTGAAACCACAGCCTCACCCGATCCCCGCTCAGAAGAAACCATGGGCAGTTCCCACTTGGACATTGGCCATGGCAACATTATTCCAGATACATCTCCTTGGGCAAGGGAAACAAAAACAAAAACAAACTATTGAAACTACACCAACATAAAAAGCTTTTGCATAGGAAAGGAAACATTGACAAGACAGAAAAGCAACCTACTGCATGGGAAAAGATATTTTAAAGTGATATATTCAATAAGGGGTTAGTATCCAAAATGTATAAAGAACCAATTCAACTAATACCAAAAGCCCCCACAATAACCCAATTATAAATGGGCAGATCTGAATAGATACCTTTTTCCAAGAAGACACACATATGGCCAACAGACACCTGAAAAGCTCTTCATTTATCATTATGGAAATGGAAATCAAAATTGCAGTCATCTTACACGTCAGAATGGCTAGAATCAAAAAGGCAAGAAATAGCAAGTGTTGATTAGGATGAGGAGGAAAAGGAACACTTATGCACTCTTAGTAGAAAAGTAAATCGTTGTAGCCACTGTGAAAAACAGTATGGATTATCCTCAAAATATTAGAAATAGAAATACCACATGACCCAATAACTCTACTATTGGGTATTTACCCAAAGAAAGCAAAATCACTAGTTTGAAGAGATATGTGCACCCCTATGTTTATGGCAGCATTATTTACAATAGAGAATTAAATGACCTATACAAAGCACTTAGAATCTAGCACATAGTATGGCCTATATGGTTCTTTGCAATTTTTTTTGTTTTTTGAGAGAGATAGCATGAACAGCGGAGAGAGACAGAGAGAGGGAATCTCAAGCAGACTCCATGCTCATAGCAAGGAGCCCAACACAGGATTCGATCCCACAACCTTGGGATCATGACTCCACCCAGAATCAAAAGTCAGACTCATTCAACTGAGTCATCTAGGTGCCTTGTTCTTTGCAATTATTAGTATCATCATAGAACCTTAGCATATACAAAAAGTCTGTCACTGTCAGTTTCAAATAACTGTGATTAACCTAGGAGAAGAAAACAAACCCCAAAATAAAATAATGTTTCTGGCTACATGTGGTAGGCTGTAGTTCAGATCATCTGATGCAATCAGCAGAACCCCAGAATCACAACAAAGGATTCATGCAAAACCTATCTTTTCCTGAACTTCATCTTACAGAAATTGAACAGAGACTAATAAAATTTCATAAACTATAATTTAAATATTAGAGAACTATTTTAGGATAGAGGAAAATGTCAAAGTGAATTCACTCAAAAGGTATCATAGGGAAGATCTGAATTTACTCATCTGAGATGCAAACATTAAACATAAATAGAATTAAAACTAATTATCCAATATTTAACAAATACTCCTATAAATTAAAAATCATTGAATCAATTGAAAACAGTATATGATACAATTTAAGTAGTGTTTTTATTATCTGCTCATTGCTTGTTTATAAAAGTCATTTTATATTGACTGATAATATAAAATTTATTAGAATGATTATTTTTTCTAGAAACCTGGTTATATATAATTACAAAAGCATCCCCTTATAGATTTTTCTTATATTGTTTTCTCTTTTATTGTTTCTCTCTGGATGCTTGTATATTTTTGTCTTTGATTTTCAGAAGATTAATTATGATGTACTCAGAATGGATCTTATTGGATCTATTCTGTTTCTTATCATTTAAGCTTCTTGAGTTTGTAGGTTTGAGTCTTTCACCAAATTAGGACTGTACCACAAGTTCATTCTAGCCTGCTCTTACTCACCTGCAACTTCCTTCTTTGACAGTGAAAAACCTCTCACTGTGCACCACTCATTTACATATTTGTTCAAACACAGTATACAACTAAAGCAGTTTCAAAATTCCTGGCTTATAACCCCACAAGAAGCAAATTTATCAGAGTACAGTGTTTATGTAATTTCTTGGGTCTTTATCCATTCATTTTCAGTCATAACATACTCTCCCAAATTTGTCAGCTCGACTTTTGCTCGCATTTCCCCTTCACAGTGGTTATTTCATATATCCATAATACAGATGGATGCAGACTGCAACAAATAGATCTATGTCATATTTTATGATCTCTTAGCATCCTGGTTTCTTGTTTTTGTTTCTAATTTGTTAATAAAATCTGCCCATAATGATGTATAGTTAACATGTTTGGGTTAAAGACAGTTAAAGAATCTGTCTTTAACAGATTCCTATACTTAAATCTGTTTGAGAATTCTCCATATTGGTGCACCAGTTAATAACCTGTTCCTTTTTTTTTTTTATCATGATGAGTATACTCTTTAATCCCTATCACTTATTTTATCCAATTATCTACCAATCTCCCTGCTGGTAACCATCAGTTTGCACTCTCTGGTTAAAAATAGGTTTCTTCGTTTGTCTTTTTTTTTTTTTTTCCTTTGCTTATTGTTTTTTTTTCTTAAGTTTCACAAAAGAGTAAAGTCATCATGGTATTTGTCTTCCTCTGACTGGCTTAATTCTCTTACCATTATACTCTCTAGCTCCATCCACGTCAGCGCAAATGGCATGATTTCATTTTTATGGCTGAATAATATTCCATTATATGCATTTTTGATATTTTAACATAAAAATATGCATTTATATGTATATATATGTATATATGTAATGGCTCAAAATATGGTTCATCATTGTGAATATTCTGTGGGTACTTTAATGTGTATTCTGTTGTTGGGTAGAATGTTCATTAAAGGCCATTGCAATAAGTGCCATTCAGGTCATCTATATTATTGATGAGTTTGTGCCTACTTGTTCAATCAGTTACTCTTGCATTTGTAAGTCACATATATATTAGCTTGTAGGATCTTCAAATAATACAAATAATTTATCAAATAATACATTCTTCACAATAATCTTTCCTTTTCTGAAGTCTACTTTTCCTTAATATAGCGATTCTACTCATCTTTGTCTAGTATTTGCATTATACTACTTTTTTCATGCTATTACTGTTAACATATCTGTATCTTTATATTTAAAGTGAATTTTTAATTTAATTTTTAATTTTTAAATATTTTTGTTTATTTTTGAGAGAAACAGACAGACAATGTGAGCAGGGGAGGGACAGAAAGAGAGGGAGATACAGAATCCAAGGACTGGCTCCAGGCTCTGAGCTACCTGGCAGTGCAGAGCCCGATGTGGGGCTCAAACCCATGAACCATGAAATCATGACCTGAGCCAAAATCAGATGATTAACTGACTGAGCCACCCAGATGCCCTTAAAGTGAATTTTTTGTATAGAGTATACATAACATGCATAGAAAGATGTATAGTTAAATTTTGTTCTTTATTCATTATGATGACCTCTGTCTTGACTGGTGTTTATACAATTCATGTTTAATGTGATTATAGCAATACTTGAATTTAAATCTAGTACATTGCTATTTCCATTTGTTCTTTGTTTCTATTTTCTTCTTCTATATTCTTTTCCTGCCTTCACTAGTTTTATCTTTATTTTTCCATTTTTTCTCTATGAACTTATAACTTATATTAAAAAAAGTTAGCAGTTAGCATAGGATTTACAACATAAATTTTAGACTTAAGATTACCTTCAAAATAGTTTATACCACTCTATGTGAACCCTGCACATCAAAAACAGTACATTTTTAACTCCTTCCTTGCACCATTGTGATATATTTCATTTTTACTTATCCTATGAGTGCACAATACATTGCTACTATTATTGCTTCAAACTGTTACCTTTAAGAACATTCACATATAACAAAACATGATGATATCAAAATCACTATTTTCATTGCCCTAAATTCATACGTTGAAGTCCTAACCTTACCTTAGGTAATGGGGTCACTAACAAATAAATAAGCTAAATGGAGTCATAATTGTGGGACCCTGATCCAGTAGATTATCCCATAGAAGAAACACCAGAGAGCTTTCTCTCTTGTGCCTTTCTTTCTCTCTCACCACGTAAGAACACAACAAGAAGGCAGCAATTGACAAACCAGAAAAAAATAATCCTACAAGAAACAGGCTAGCTGGTTGCCCAGTTTGTGGTATTTTATTATAGAAAATCCAGGCAAGCTAAGGCATATAAGCTTAAATTTTACCTCTATTATTCCATTCTTGATACTTTAACATCATTTAGTAGATTCCCGACATGATATATGTTCACTCTGCTTGGAAAACTTGCTTTATAATTTCTGATAGCCTAAATCTGCTGACAGTGAACTCTCTCAGTATTGATTGTCTGAGGTTCTTTATGTTTTTAAACAATATTTATTTTTGAGGGACAGAGCATGAGCAGGGGTGAAGCTGAGAGAGAGGGAGACACAGAATCTGAAATAGGCTTCAGGCTCTGAGCTGTCAGCACAGAGCCTGATGTAGGGCTCAAACCCACAAATTGTCAGATCATGACTTAAAGTGAAGTCAGATGCTTAATCAACTGAGCCCTCCAGCACTAAGAAGTTCTTTATTATCTCAATTTTGAAAACTATTTTCTCTGGGTATAGAATTACAGGTTGATTTATTTTATTTCAGCACTTAAAACATCACTATATTATCTTCTTCATTGCATGGTTTTTGTCGAGATGTGTAACCATTCTTAAACTCGTTCCATGTGTAATGCATACCTCTTCCCCACAGCCATCTTCAAGATTTTTCTCATCTTTGCTTTCAGCAGGCTGAAAAATATGCTTATATGTAAGTTTTGGTTTGCTTGGTTTCTGTATTTTCCTTGGTGTTCCACAAGTCTCTTGAGCATGTGGTATGGTGTCTGTCACTAATTTTGGAGGATTCTAAGTCACTGTTTTCGAAAACATTTCATCTTATTGTTGTTTTCTTTTCCTTCTGGGGGTCCAGTCATATATATCATATCCTTTTTTATTTTTCCATAAACTTCAGAGGCCCCATTTCATTGTGGGGTTTTTTTCACTTTTTTTTCTCTTTGTGCTATATAATTTGGTAGGTAGTTTTTTTTGGGTTTCTTTTGTTTTAAAATTCTTTATTTTTTTTAAATTTATTTTTGAGAGACAGAGAGAGAAAGCACAAGCAGAGGAGGGTCAGAGAGAGAGGGAGACACAGAATCTGAAGCAGTCTCCAGGCTCTGAGCTAGCTGTCAGCACAGAGCCTGATGTGGGGCTCAAACCCACGAACCATGAGATCATGACCTGAGCCAAAGCTAGATGCTCAACTGACTGAGACACCTAGGTGCCCTGGTAGGTGGTTTTTATTGATCTTTTTCATTAGTCAGGGTTCTCCTGAGAAATAAATATATATATGATATATACACATATATATCATATGTATCATTCTCTATATATACATATATTTACATATATATATATATCATTCTAAGACATTAGAGTTATTGTAGGCTTTGTCCCAAGCAATATAGAGACTAAAGAGTCCAAAAATCTGCCCTGTAAGCTCAGTGCATGATTTTGTCTTAAAACTGCCAGCATTGATGTCAAAGAAGATGATTAATTTTCTAACTCAAGGAGAATGAGGGAGAGGAGTAAGAAGGGAAATAATGTGCCCAATCCCTGGCTTTTTGTTCTATCTGGGTCTTCAGTAGATTGGTTGGTTCCTTCAGTTGATGAGGGAAGATCTATTCTTAATCTTTCAATTCATTGTCAATTCAAAAGCCCATCTCTTCTGGAAACATCCTCATGGACACACCCACAAATAGTGTTTTACCAGTCATCTGGGCATCTCTTAGTCTAGTCATGTTAAAAGTTAATTTTAACTATAAACATCACATTCAAGGTTACTGGTGCTTTTAAGTACATCAAGTCAACTGATAAATCTGATGATTCATTAGTTGCTATGTTTTGGATTTCTAACATTTCTGTTTTATCTTTACTTTCATTGCCCATCTCTGTTAAAATTACCTATGCGATCTTACATGCTTCCTACTTTTTACATTAGAGCCATTATCACAGTTATCTGAAATTCTTTGTCAATTAACAACTGTGTCATATCTGAGTTTGATTCTTGTCTCTTCAAACTGTTTCTCTTCTTTTTATGTCTTTTTTTTTTTTCATGAAAGCTGCTATGTTAAGGCAGTAAACGCTGAAGTAAATGTTTTATGCTTGGAGATAAACACATCTTTCCTTCTTCAAAGTCTTAGTGTGGGTGTTTTGCTAATCTTGTTAGAAATTGGACTTGGACTGAAGCTTATTGTCGTTATGGTTACCTTCAGTGAAACTAGAGATTTCAAATTCTTCCACTGAAACCTTGTTAATTTCTTCCCATTTGGATTTTGGTCTTTCCTTTGTCCTAGTTCCTAGATAATTCTGTCCTGTGTGTGTCTCTCAGTTGTATATCACTGTTAAACTTGAGGTATGTTGACAGAGTCAGGAAGTATTCTGTGGGGGGGTGGTGAAGACTCCGCGTTAGGTGGCACTGTTAATATGGATCTCAGCAATGTGGTTTTCTCAGGTGTTTATGCTCCTCTGTGAAAAGTCATGCTGGGCCTAGCACATGTTTCCGCCCCTTTTGCATTGGTAGACTATTTTCTTCCTGTCTCACTCCAAGTGGTTCGCAATAGTACTCTCAATATGTGTGCTCTTGAAAGTAAAATTTTCTGTTCTATAGGGAAGAGAGAAGGTTGGTCATAGCCAGCACTGAAATGGGTAGGGGAATTCAAGATTTTCCCTGGATGTGTGGTGGGATTGTTCAAGGAAATCCTGCCAGGAAGGTAAGAAGACTCCAAACGTCTGCAGCCTCCACAGGCTCTAACTCCTCTTGCTAACCCACACGTGGCCTTTAGCTAAACATGAAAAACATTTCCTTCCTTGTTTATATGGTATTTGGCAATGTTTGTTCTCTGTTAGCAAATGCTTGAATCGTGCTTCTTTTTACACACTCTTTTTAAGGTTCAGGTCACTCGTCTGCCATTAAACTTTAATTCTGATAGGTTCAAGAAAACTGAACATAAAAAAAAAGTAGTGGACAGATTTCATTTCTTAAAACAGAAAGGCAGTTGTGTTGTTGATCCCATCACTCCACACACGTCTGAGCTATGATCCAAGGTTGCTCATTTTTCATCTTCTAGTTACATGTATCATTTCTTATATGTCTCTTGACTGCTTTTTCTACTGGCTATGGGACTATTTTTATGCTTCTTTGGCATAACTACAATTTGTTAAATATTAGGTTACTTTGCTGAATGTCAAAATTTGTTGTTGTCCTTTACCTTGGCTTAGATTTGTCTGGGCCTACAGTTAAATTCAGAGCTGTTTAAACACTTTGAAGCCTGATATTAAGCTTTTCTAGCCTGGGTCTAGAGTAGGTGTCATTCTTATTCGGGAAGGGACGTCCCTCCCCCATAATTTCTACCTAATGTCCAGGAAAATCATCACTGAGGCCTCTACCCTGGCTGGTTAGAACTCAAATGACTGTTACTTGCGTGTGCTCAGAACTTTGGAGCAGACATCTTCCATTTTCTTTTGCTCTTGGCCTTCTGGAATTTTATTCATTCAAATGCAGCCCAGTATCCAGTAGATATTCATAGGATTCTTGTTGCAGATTTTGCAGTTATTTTTTTTTTGCAGGATTCCCTGTTTTTCTCATACCATCTCCTTTAACTTTTAATCATTTCAATCCTCACCAAAGTCTAATCTCCATTGCTTAAAGCAACAGGGATTCCATGTTCTGTGAGTGATTTCTGTACAAAGGGATCCCAAAACTTTAAGAGTTAAAGTGATTATAATAGTCCCTCTTTATTTCCCTTATCCAAGAGAAAATAGTTCTGCACTATCTGATTTCTAATGTCCAAACTGATTTTTGTAGGAGCACCTGGGTGGCTCAGTCAGTTAAGCATCTGACTTTGGCTCAGGTCGTGGTCTCATGGTTCCTGAGTTCAAACCTAGAGTCAGGCTCTGCTGAAGGCTAAGAGCGTGGAGCCTGCTTAGGATTCTGTGTCCCCTCTCTCTCTGTCTTTCCCTTAAAGGCTCGCTTGCTCTCTCTCTCTCAAAAGTAAACATTAAATTTTTTAATTAAAAATAAAATTGCTTTGTATATTTTATCCAGTTTTATATTTGTTAATGTTATGATGTTAAACTTAGTCTTTGTTGTTCCTTCTTGGCTAGTAGCCAAACAATGGGAAAGTTTTGAAAAAAATTTTAAGTTTTACATTTTATTTCTCCCTGCCTCAACTTCTATTTTTCATATTTGTGATCTTATCTTTTAATATATTATCTATTTTACATTGTCTTCCACAAAACATAATTCTAGGTGCTCAGTGACCTACAGAAATATAGTGTTTGCCCCATAAGCCTTAACATTCAATTTATTAGGTTATCATTTTAGGAATACTCTAGAAGAGAAAAATAAGGCTTCTCAATATCAGCACATTTTTATATAATTTATCAAAACAGACTATAAGTTTTCTTTAAAATTTTTAACTAGTTCATTGGCACTATGTTAAGTTTTTTTAAATATTGACAAATTAATTTCCATAATTATTCACCTACTAGAGTATCATTACTTTTTATTTTACTTTTTTTAATGTTTATTTTTTTGAGAGAGCCAAAGCATGAGAGGGTAAGTGCAGAGAGAGAGAGAGAGGGAGACACACAATCTGAAGAAGGCTCTAGGCTCTGAGCTGTCAGCACAGAGCCCAACATGGGGCTCAAACCCATGGACTTGAGCCACCCAGGCACCCCCAGAATGTCATTACTTTTAAAAGGTCTAAATATTGATGAAGTATTGATGTTTGTGAATCTTATTTATCAACTAGCAATCAAATGACTATATCCAGTTGTAGATAATGGAATTTATCAGTTTTTCTGGACTTAAATTAAAAATTGCAAACCCTAATGGATTTTTGCCTTAATTAGGATTCATTTTATTTTATTGTAGATGTATTTAAAATTTTGTTTTAAATCCTACTCAGTCTTCTAAAAATACACTGACTAACAACACAGGAAATTATATAGGCTATGCATTTGTGGGAGAAAGCATGGTTTTGTGCTTAACTTTTGTGGCTAAGAAAATTAATAAACCACAGGTGTGCTTTGCATGTGTTAATGAGAAGTGTGTGGGCTCTGATTATAACTCAACTTTTAATGCTTGGTGCATTCACTCGAGCTTGCCAATATCTAATTACTCTAAGTTAGGCACATTATTATTTTGCTGGATTCTGTAGTCCTCTCATCAGAACTGGCACATGATGTAGTTTACAGGTTTAAGGTGTTAGAAAAATGTTGAAAGAAGGATAAGAACACTCCTGATGGGAATAAAATTTAGCTACAGGAGAGTTTTATCCTAAGGTCTATTGGTGATTGCTTTATGTTGTAAAGTACAGATAAGTATTTGCAAAAATTTTAAGTTAATATTAGCAAATATTATTGCCAAAGCAACTTTCAATCCAGAGACAGTCCACAAAAATAAAATCAGCTTTTTAAAAATTAAATTCTAAAAAGCTAAATGAATGGTCTTAAAAGCCAAGTGCTGAATCAATTGCAACATTAGCTAAAATACCTAGTATTGACAAGTCTGCATATTTTGGCCAACTTATTCAGATGAAGAGTATCACTACTGAGGAAAACTAGGAAATGTTAGGCCTCAAATTATACATGTATCTATGGCTTTCTAAATAAAAATGTCTTAACCATAAACAAATACCTCGTCTTCTGTTAAACTATATCATGAAGCTATTTATATATATATTTTTTTAATTTTATGATGTTTGGTTTTGAGACAGAGAGAAACAGGCATGAGTGGGGGAGGGGAGGAGGGGGAAGAGAGAGAAGACGACACAGAATCCAAAGCAGGCTCCAGGCTCTGAGCAGCTGTCAGCACAGAGCCCTACGCAGGGCTCAAACCCACGAACCATGAGATCATGACCTGAGCCAAAGTCCGACGCTTAACTGACTGAGCCACCCAGATGCCCCAATAATTTCTGAAAATGAGATATGCTTAACAAGATTATAGGAAGTCACTTATGGCAATCAAAACCAAATTTAAAAAAAAAAGTTGCAAACACCAGAATTTAAACAGATTTTGAATACAAAATTTTCTCAAATCCTGATTCATCTAGTCAGTATAACTGTATATTAATTTTCCTTTTTAGGCAATAGAATATAAAAACTCTGGAAAAAGGAACATGATATTTTTAAAAAGTTTATTCATACATATTAATAAATGTAAGATTAACAAATTAAATTTTTCTAGACAGTGTTAGTAAATACGTAAATAATGATCCTTCATCTCAATGAGCTTATAAATACATTCATTTGCAAAAGCATTCTTTCTAATAAAAAGTGTAGTGTGTTCTACTTATTTTGTGTGTCAAATACATAACCACATCATTTGTTCTGTCTAGAAGAGGTGGCCCTGTTAGAAATAACGCACAAGTAGGGTGCCTGGGTGGCTCACTCTTGTTGGGAACTATCTGAACTCACCGGTTGAGTGAAAATTCCTGGTGAGGGTACATCAAGTTTACACGATCTCTTGCCCCCAGACAGCTCCCAAAATCTACCCTCTTGTAACTTTTATTTCTGCTTGGGCATAAAAACCTCCAAGTGCTTTGCTGATTAGTGTCAGGAGCAGCCTGTCCCCCTGCCCTCTCCCTGAGGCATGACTGCACCTGGTCAGGGAAAAGATGAGTAAACTAGATACACCCTAATGCGACTAAGGCAAGTAACATATAATTTTCCTCCTAGCTGAGCAATTAACTGATAACTGACTACTTTCTGGGCCTGGAAGCCTTTGCAAAAGTCACTGCTGCAATAAAATATATCAATCGTCTTTGGGACTGTGAGAGCAGGCATTAAGTCTCCTGAGAATCCTGTTTTTCTGGGAACTTTCTCTTAGAGTTATAAACAGCCTAATGACCCTTACTCGTAAAAAACTGACCTTTACTCAACAATGCTGTTTGCCTTTGGTTAAAGGTTGCTTCCTTAGGGCTATACCTGATGTTTTGTAGAAAATACCTGCCTTTCCCATATAATAGCACCAGTGCCAGTCATAGAGAGGTAAGAGGAGCAGACCCCACATCAGTCACACAGGCATGGGTAACAAGAACTGGGAAGTAAAATTCCCCTAACATTTGGCTTTAAAAAACAGAGGGGCCTAACTGTGTGAGTTCTTACAATCAGAGGAGCTTAACACCTGGAACATTAAAGATTGTCAGACTCTGCTCTAGGAGAGCCACCAAAAGTGAGGAAACTGAGTCTCTGCCCTCAGATGTAGCACACAACAAATAGCCCCACATTGAGGTATAGCTACTAGAAGCAGTTTAAGTAACACACACGGAATGCAGAAGGAAGATTTGTTTACTAATCTCAGAGCTTGTGATCTGAAGGACAAGATATTTAAGAGACTTGAATAAGAATAAAATAGCTGGTGGGCTCCACTTCCCTCCCCTGACCCTCAACCTAGACACATGGACTCCTAAAGAACTGCAGCACGAAAACTCTCCACCCAGATTGATAAAAGTGTGCCCCTCCCTCACCCTCTTCTGTACATCCATTTCCTCAAATGTACCCTCAGCAGGAGTTCATCAAAGCAGCCCCAATGTGGGTCAGTATCATCCCCAAAGTGACTTCTAACCCAGGAAGAAAAAAAGAAAACCGTGAATACCAGTATGACTCTAGCTCCAGCATTTGGGTGGGGGCAGATGTCTGGTCTGGCTACAGGCCTTCCCACTACCAAGTGTTTCTCAGTTTATAACAGAGAAAGCACCCTGCAAATGTGTAATCACATTTCTGGCAAATACCAGATCTTACCCAAGTCATGACAAAGGCAGCTCCAGAGTGGTCCACTAACAACATAAGGGACAAAAGTATGCCCACAACAGGGAAAGAGCGCCATTGCAGACAATGGGGTTGAAAGCAAATGTGGCTTAGCCTTAACACTAGGGTGCACAAATCTCACATAGGAGATACCCCTGAGGTGCCAGGTTCTGGTTAACTGCAGATACTACACAGCATGACCCCACAGGACCTCTTTTTCATAAGGCCACTGCTTTCAAGAGTAGGAAATGTTTCCGACTTTCCTAACACCAGGGAACAGACACAGACAGTTAGACAAAATGTAGAGACAGAAGAATGTGTCCCAATTAAAAGAACAGGATGAAAATCCCATCAAGGGAGCTAAATGAAATAGAGTGATATAATATGCCTGATAGAGAAGTCAATGTAATAGTCATAAAAATACTCACTGGGCTCAAGAGTGGAGAACTCAGTGAGACTCTCTACAAAGAATAAAATACATAAATAGAGAACCAGGCAGATATAATAGCTTAATAACTGAAATAAAAAAAAATACACTAGTGGTAATAAACACAAGACTCTAAGAAGCAGAGGATGAATCACAGACCCAGAAGACAGTAATGGAAAGCAATTAAGCTAAGATGAAAGAAATAGGACTAGTAAAAAATATGAAGAGAGTAAGAGAACTCAACATCATCAAGCTTAATAACATTCACATTATAGGTATCTGACAAAGAGAAGAGAGAGAAAAGGAAGAAGAAAACTTCTTTGAAGTAGTAGTAGATGAAAACTTCTTTTATCTGGGGAATGGGGAGGAGAGAACAGATATTCAAATCCACGAGTACAGAAAGACCCCAACAAAATTAAATTAAGGTGGTCTACACCAAAACACATAGTAGTAAAAATGGCAAAAAGAAGTGACAAAGAATTTTAAAAGCAGCAAGAGGAAAACATATACCAGGGAAACTCCATAAGGCTATCAGCTGATTTTTATCAGAAAATGTGCAGGCCAGAAGAGATGGTATCAGATAGTTAAAGCGCTGAAAGAAAACACAAATACAAAGGAAAACAAAAAGCAAAACCGCCAGCAGCTAAGAATACTTTATCCAGCAAGCCTACCATTGAGAATAGAGAGAGACAAAGAGTTTCCCAGACAAACAGAAGAATGTATCATCACTAAACCAGCCTTACAAGAAATGTTAATGGGAACTCTGAGTGGACATGAAAGACCCTAAGGAGGAATAAGAAAAGTGTGAAGTACAAAAGCAATAAAATTAAGTACATCTATGAAATGAGTCAAGGAATTCACAAAATAAAAAAAATGTAAAGTAAAACACTATATACCTGAATGTGGCAGAGGAAGGAATAAAAATTTACTGCTTTTATAATCAGTTCTAAATTAAGTGACTGTCAACACAGACTATGATATGCATAAGATTGTTATATATAACCTAAAATGGTAACTGCAAATCAAAACCTGGTAATAGATATGCAAAAGAGAAAGATCCAAATATATCACCAAAAAAAGCCAGCAGACTGTGAGAGAAGAAAACAAATGAAGAACAAAGAACTACAAAACCAACCATAAAACAAGAAACAAAATGCAAAAAAGGTACATTCCTACTAGTTACCTTGAATGTAAATGAACTAAACTCTCCAGTCAAAAGACATAGGATGACAAAAGCAAATAAAAAAGTAAGACCCATCTACATGTTTCCTATAGAAAACTCACCTCAGACCTAATGACACATGAAGATTGAACGTGAAAGTATGGAGGAGTACTTACCATGCAAAAGGAAATGAAAACAATACTGGGGTAACCATACCAGAGTCACACGTAATAGCCTTTAAGACAAAGACTCTAACAAGACTGAGAAAGATGCTAAATTATCACAAAGGGAACAATCCAACACGTAGATATAACAATTGTAAATACTTATAAACCCAATGTGGAAGAAATCAAATACATAAAAGAGCTATTCACATACATAAAGTAAGACATCAAAAGAAATACAATAACAGTAGGGGACTTTAACATCCCACTTACATTAACAGAGATTATTCAAATAGAAAATTAACAAGAAAACAACAGTTTTGAATGATATACTGGACCAGATGGATCTATCAAATATATTCAGAGCATTTCATCCTAAAACCATGAAATGCACATTTTTTTTAAAGTGCACATTCTCCACAGCAGATCATGTTAGTGTACAAAAATGTTCTCACCAAATTCAAAAAGACTGAAGTCCTACCATGCATCTTTTCTGATCACAACACTAGGAAACAAATTCAACCTCAAGGGAAAATCTGAAGAGAACATAGAGGTTAAATAAAATTCTATATAGAACAATGAAGGGGTAAGAAGTCAAAGAACTAAAAAAAAAAAAAAATACATGGAGATAAATGAAAATGAAAACACAAGGATCCAAAATCTCAGGGATGAAGTGAAAGTTGTTCTAACAGGAAGTTTATAGCAATACAGGCCTACCTCAAGAAGCAATGTAAATCTCTAATAAACAACCTAACTTTATATCTAAAAGAGCTAGTAAAAAAAAAAAAAAAGAACAAAAGCAACAGAAGGAATAAAATAATAAAGATTAGAGAACAAAAATTAATATTAAAACAACAACAAAACAATAGAACAAAATAAAGAGCTGGTTTTTGAAAAAAAAAATTGATAATTGATAAACCTTTAGCCAGATTCATTAAAAGAGAGACAGACAGACACAGGGTAGTGGTGGTAAATCACTATCAAAATGGAAGGAGAAATAGGAACCAACACCACAGAAATGCAAAGAATAATAAAAGAATATTTTTAAAGTTTATGCCAACAAAGTTGACAACCTAGAAGATAAATTTCTAGAAACAGGATCCACCAGAACTAAAGCAGGAAGAAAATGAAAATCTGAACACACCAATTACAAGCAACAAAAATGAAGTACTTATCAAAAATATCCGAACAAACAAAAGTTCAGGCCCAGATGGCTTCACAATTGAATTCTACGTAATATTTCAAGAAGAGTTAATACTTATTATTCTCAAACCATTCCAAAAGTAGAAGAGGAAGGAAAGCTTCCAAATTCATTCTGTAAATGTTATTCTAATTCTATGAATCCATTCCAAATTAATTATCCTGCAACCAAAACTAAATACATTACAAAATAAACAAAAACAAACTACACGCAAATATCTGATGAACGCTAATGCAAAACCCTTAACAAAATTTAGCAAACTAAATTCATTAATACATTTAAAACATCATTCACCAAGATCGAGTGGGATTTATTCCTGGGATGCAAGGGTAGTTCAATACTCACATCAGTGTGATAGATCACATCAATAAAAGAAAGGGTAAGTACCATATGACCATGTCAATAAATACAGAAAGAAACATTTGATATAATACACAATCATTTGTCATAAAAACCGTTAACAAAGTAGGTTTAAAAGAACATACTTTAAATTAATAAAGGGCTTATGAGAAAAAAATACCAATAACATCATATGAAAAGTGAAACAGTTTTTCTCTTAAGATCAAGAACAAGACAAGGACATCCACTCTCACCACTTTTATTCAATGTAATACTGGAAGTCCTAGCCACAGCAATTAAACAAAAAGAAATGAAAGGCACCCAAACTCACAAGGAAGGAGTAAAACTCTCACCGTTTGCAGATGACCTAAATTCTATATAGAGAAAACCTTAAAGACTCCACCAAAAAACTACTAGAATAAACACATTCAGTAGGTCTCAGGAAATAAAAATCAATAACAGAAGTCCATTTTATTTCCATAAACTAAAAATGAAGTAGCAGAAAAATCAATTAAGAGAACACTCCCATTTGCAATTGCGCCAAAAATAACAAAATATCTAGGAATAAGCCTAACAAGGAGGCAAAAGACCTGTCTGCTGAAAACTATAAAACAGTTAATAAAATAAATGGAAGGATACACAAATGAGAAGATATTCCATACTCATGGACTAGGAGAACAAATATTGTTAAAAGATGCATACTACCCAACACAATCTACAGATTTAATACAATCCCAATAATAATAATTTAAAAAAAAAACCCAACAGTAGTTTTTCCAAAGAACTAGGACAAAAAGTCCTAAAACTTATATAGAGCCACAAATGACTCTGAATAGCCGACGCAATCTTGAACTGGAAAAAAACAAAGTGGGGCCGCCTGGGAGGCTCAGTCAGTTGAGAGTCTGGCTTCAGTTCTGGTCATGATATTGCAGTTCATGGGTTCGAGCCCTGCATCAGGTTCTGTGCTGACAGCTTGGAGCCTAGAGCCTGTTTCAGATTCTGTGTCTCCCTCTCTCTCTACCCCTCCCCCATTCATCCTCTGTCTCTCTGTCTCAAAAATAAACTATAAAAATTTTTTTTAAATGCACCTTTATTTTTATTGTAGCATTATTTAAACTAGCCAAATTCTGAAAGCATCCAGTGTCCTTTCTTAGATAAAAGGTTAAATACACAGACACACTCGAAACTTACTAAGCCATAAAAAGAATGGAATCTTGCTATTTTCAAAAACATGGATGGATCTAGAAGGTATAATTCTAAGCATAATAATTCAGTCAGAGGAAGACCAAAACCATACGAGTTCATACATATGTGGAATTTAACAACTAAAACAAGTGAACCAAGAAAAATTAACAGACTCTTAAATAGAAACAATGATGGTTACCAGAGGGGAGGTGTGGTGGGGGAGGAGGGGTGAAATAGGAAATGGGGTTTAAGAGTACACTTATCATGATGAGCACTGTGTAATGTATAAAATATCGAATCACTATATTTTACACCTGAATCTAATACAACACAATATGTTAATTAGAATTAAAATAAAAGTAAATAATCCACATGTCAATATATTTATCGAGAGTAATCACTTAAACTTCAAACAAAAAGCTACCACTTTACTAGGTACTATATTCACTTTAGAAAAATAAAATATGTATTTAATACATTTTCACTGCAAAGATTTCATAATAATCCCCTCCATGGTAACATGTATGGATCTGTTGCCTGAAAACTATATTTATAATAATTCTGTCTCTGTTGTTCTCTAGACCACTAATTTTTCTGACTATGCAAATATGATTCTGTGTCTCCTATATATTCAAGAAAGATTTATTAAATGCCAAAAAAAAATGGTTTTGCCAGTAACTTAAATAAACTTGGAATCAAGCTAAGAATTCTGAAAATATTTTGTGGAATATTTTTACAATAGGCAAAATTTATGTGTTGTTTTCTACTACATTATAGTGATACAGGCAGACAAATGAACTAAAGATCAAATGGCCACTAAATATTACTTGACCTTTATAAAATAAGCATAATGTGCCAGAATATTACTTGTTACAAGATACAAAACTTTGAAATAATATTCGTACATATATATACTGTTATAAATATATGTGTGTACCTCACACACATCTTTCTAATAACATAAGAAGTTATAATACTATTAATAGAGACTCATCTGGAAGTGCCTTGTCAAATACAAGAGATATGTACATAGTCTCATGAGAAAAGTATAACATAACCACCCGCACAAAATCTTTGTAACAAAAGTTCAAAGTCACAAGAATACTAATTAATGCTATAAATATTTCCTCCCTCCCAGGAGTCAAGTTTCTGCTGATTTTGAGACCAAACATTTGTACTTTGCATGAAATTTGGGCTGGGTTCATTGTTGTGTTTGTAAAATAAATGGAGTAAATGCCAACATTTATAGGTGTTCATGAACCACCATAATGTGGTGGTCTATAAATTAGACACATTCTAGAACACTTAATATGTGAGGCTTACTTCTTCAATATTACTTTGGCTATTCGGGGTCTTTTGTGGTTCCATAAGAATTTGAAGATAGTTTGTTCTAGCTTTGAGAAGAATGTTGGTGCAATTTTGATGGGGATTGCATTGAATGTGTAGATTGCTTTGGGTAGTAATGACATTTTCACAATGTTTATTCTTCTGATCCATGAACAGGGAATGTTTTTCCATTTCTTGGTGTCTTCAATCTCTTTCATAAGTTTTCTATAAAAAACCAAAACGGGAGGCATCACAATCCCAGACTTTAGCCTCTACTGCAAAGCTGTCATCATCAAGACAGTATGGTATTGGCATAAAAACAGACACATAGACCAATGGAACAGAATAGAGAGCCCAGAACTGGGCACACAAATGTACGGTCAATTAGTTTTTGACAAAGTAGGAAAGAGTATGCAATGGAAAAAAGACTGCCTCTTTAGCAGGTGGTGCTGGGAGAACTGGACAGCAACATACAGAAGAATGAAATTAGACCACTTTCTTACACCATCCACAAAAATAAACTCAAAATGGCTGAAGGCCCTGAATGTGAGACAGGAAACCATCAAAACTCTAGAGGAGAAAGTAGGAAACAACCTCCTTGACCTCAATCGCAGCAATTTCCTACTTGACACATCACCAAAGGCAAGGGAAATGAAAGCAAAAATGAACTCTTGGGACCTCATGAAGATAAAAAGCTTCTGCACTGCAAAGGAAAGAATCAAGAAAACTAATAGGCAACCGACAAAATGGGAAAAGATAGTTGCA
>NC_043702.1:40273358-40277760 GCF_006229205.1 Suricata suricatta
ACAGTGTGGAGGTTCCTCAAAAAACTATCCATAGAACTCCCTTATGACCCAGCAATAGCACTGCTAGGGATTTACCCAAGGGCTACAGAAGTGCTGATGCATAGGAGCACATGTACCCCAATGTTCATAGCAACAATGTCAACAATGGCCAAAATACGGAGAGAACCTAAATGCCCATCACCTGATGAGTGGATCAAGAAGATGTGGTATATATACAATGGAGTATTACAGGGCAATGAGAAAGAATGAAATATGGCCATTTGTAGGAAAGTGGATGACCTCGAAGGTGTCATGCTAAGCGAAATAAGCCAGGCAGAGAAGGACAGATACCATGTGTTTGCACTCATAGGTCTAACAGGAGAACAGGAGAGACCTAATGGAGGACCAGGGGGAGGGAAAGAGGGAAAGAGTTGGGGAGAGAGAGGGATGCAAAACTTGAGAGACTATTGAATACTGAAAACGAACTGAGGGTTGAAGGGGGAGGGGAGGGGGGGAAGAGGTGGTGGTGATGGAGGAGGGCACTTGTGGGGAAGAGCACTGGGTGTTGTATGGAAACTAATTTGACAAACTAAAAATAATATGTGAGGCTTATAATACAATAAACTTGGGTTTAATTCTGGGTCCCATTCATTATTTTATAACTTTAGACAGGATGCAAAATCCTTTTGAATGTACCTATATCTGATATAAATAGTACCTAACTCAAATATAGTCTTGATAATTAAGTGGCAGTTTGAGTGGTGTTTGAACAACCATCCCACAGAGAACTAGAAATGCTCAAATATATGCAGACATATACTTAAATATGTTCCAGGGTTTTGGAGAGATATTAAGCAATAATGAATTGTTAAGACTAAGGGGAGAGAACTGCAGAGAAATGAAAACAGCTTTAAGGGCTGCTTTTACCCAAATAAATTTCTGTCTTCCAAAATTATAAATAAGATTCGAGGAAACAAAGTCAAGGTCTTAAACACACAGGACTGAATAGATGTTTGAGGTCAAATCTAAGAAATGTTTAGGGACTTAATAGTCCAGCAGACTTTGAATTGGGACCCAAGAAGTTGACACTGTAGTAGTAACAATAAATTGGAATATCAGCCCAGTAAGGGTTAAAACAAAATTTAGAATTATCTCAATCTCTCTCACATAAGGTCATTTTGGGTTTACTGATGCTCCTAGCCTGGACACTTTCCAAGAGTGAGAATAAATTTTCTATTGAGAAACTGTCAGCTGCATTCTGATTCAAGCTGGCATCATAAGAGACTCCTAAACTAACTTCCTCTTATGGACACTGAAACTACAGCTACAAACAGAAGAATTTCCTCTGAAATACAAAATTTAATCAAGCAACTCCTGTACATTGGGCAAATGAGAAATATACTACATATATAATATATACATATATATTCTTATTTATAATATACAAATTGGTAGGAGAGGCTGACACAATTTCACCAAAAACCTCACCGAAGTGCAGTAACATTCAATGAGTAAAGAGATC
Organism: Suricata suricatta; assembly: GCF_006229205.1. NCBI lineage: Eukaryota > Metazoa > Chordata > Mammalia > Carnivora > Herpestidae > Suricata > Suricata suricatta. The sequence continues at coordinate 40,274,860 of NC_043702.1, forward strand.
ACAATTCTCATCTTCTCCCTGAGGAGTGAAAAATCCTTACCTTTAGTGCCCCCGCTTTTAAGACTTCCACCTAAGAGATGGCCTCCAAAACACCTACCTATTAAAACCAACAGGGTTTATATCCACAAGCCCTGCAATACTCTAACAAAGAAACAGTTCTCAATGGACTCCTGTGGCCATCTCTGGAGTTCAGAAAGGCAACAGACTGCAACACCCAGTCTTTCTCTGAAAAAGGCTCTATTTGCAGATCTTAAAAGCTACATCCTGAAGGTCAGGCTTCTTATTTAATCCAAATCTAGTGACCTATTGTAATACTCTCTAGTAATTGAGGAGACTTGCAGGCCCCATCTTTTCTCTCCCCTTCTTCACTACTCCAGGGCTCTAGCTTGTGAACAATTTGGTGGCACAGGTTTTATGCCTGCTTACCAGGGCATTCAACTCTCGTGGCCTGGCTTTCTGGCTAATGGGACTTGTGTTCATGGGTCTCACAGGAATTTAACGGAGTAAGTCCTTAACCAACTATCCTTCAAGGGTTTAGTGAGGAGGCAGCAGACTGAAGCCCAGTATTTCCCTGGGAAAAAAAAAAAAAAGCTATTTGCAGATTTTAAAAGCCATAGGTTGAGAGTAAATCTTCTAATTTAACACTGCAGTGACAACTGTAATTTTCTCAAAAAAAACTTTCTGCTCAACTCCAGATCTACAATGTCTCCATGAAAGGAGCACATCTGATTCTTTGGATTTGTGGCTGCTTACTTTAGGACACAATCCTTGATAGATTGAACCTGTGTTCGCTAGTTCAATGAATATAGCAAATAAAGAAATATTCTGAACTAGCTAACCCTCCAGGATTCAGAGTAAAGAGTGCAAACACTAATGCCTATTTTACGATCTTTTACTGAAAAGATTTATTAGCATACTTTAAAAGCTGCTGCCTGAGGGTCCAGTCTCCAATCATCCTGCATCTAGTTAATAACTGAAATCTCTTCCTTTGGGACACTGATAGGTCTCAGCACACCCTCGACTAGAGGGTCTCACAGAGACTGATAAAGAAGAATGTTTAGACAACCACAAAGGGTTGCGAGATGACCGAGGGCTCAGGCCAACAGAATGGTAATTTCAGCTTACACAGGATACTCCTTCAGTCCTATGCAAGGCCATTTATTTTAATTTGGAGAGGTAACAGTTTTATCTAATCACAGAAACCAACACAGAGTCAAGGAAAAAAGCAGCAGAAATATGCTTCAAGCAGAGTAAGACAAAACCCCCATACAGACCTTAGTAAAGGTCATTTACCTGACAGAGTGTTTGAAACTGTGATCATGAAAGTGCTCATTGAGATTAGGAGTATAACACACACAGTAAGAATTCAACAGAGTAATACATTCTTATAGTTTAGATCTAACAAAAATCATAGAGCAGAGGAATATAACTGAACTGCAAAACTCAATAGAGAGGTTAGATAGACTAGATAAGGCAAAATAAAAAAAAAATCAGCAAACTTGAACACAAGACAATGAAATTCGTTAAATCAGAGGTGTAAAAAGCAAAAAGAAAAAAGGAGTAAAAATTTCTCAAAATAGCTATGAGGCACAATAAAGTGGCCAAATATGCATATTATAGAGGACTAGAAAAAGAGAAGAGAGAAAGGGACAGAAAGGTTTCTTAAATAAATAATGGTTAAAAACTTCCCTAAAGTGGAAAAAGACAGTCATCCAGATCCAGAAATCCTATAGATTCCAAATAGGATAAATCAAAAGTTATCCACACCAAGACACATTAAAATTGTCAAAAGTAAAAGGAGAATATTAAAAGTAGAAAAAAATGACATACAAGGTAAACATAATTCTTTAGAACAAAATCCTGAACTAAAGCAATTTTCAGAAGAACAAAGCTGGAGACACCAACTATTTTTAAATTACATTACAAAGCTATGCTCAGTATTAAGTATGGTACTGATAAAAATAGACATATTCAACAATGGAATAGAATAGAAAGTCCAGAAATAAACCCACTCAGTTAATTTATGACAAAGGAGCCAAGAGCGTATAATAGAGAAAGGGTCATCTCTTCAGTAATTGGTACTAGGAAAACCATACTGCCACATATTAAATAAACTGGATGGCTATGTTTTACCATAAAAAAGAATAAAAAACAAAAATGGATTAATGATTTAAATTTAAGACCTAAAACTGTGAAACTCCTAGAATAAACACAGAGGACAAGCTTATTGGCATTGCTCTTGGCAATAATGTTTTGGACTAGCCACCAATAGCAAAAGCAACAACAACAAAAAAAAATCAAGTGGGACTACATCAAACTATAAAGCTTCTAGACCACAATGGAAACCATCAGCAAAATAAAAAGCTAACCTAAAGAATGGGGGAAAATATTTGGATATGAATTCCTTATCAGGTATAAGATTTACAAAGTATATACAAAACTCATAAAACTGAGTAACAAAAAATTTCTGATTTTAAAAATTGACAGAGGAAGTAAACAGACATTTTCCCCAAAAAAGGTATACAAATCGCCAACAGGTACATAAAAGATGCTCAAAATGACTGATCACTTGGAAAATCAAAATCAAAATCACAAGATTACCTCACACCTGTTGGAATGCCAATTATCAAAAGGACACGACATAAATGTTGGTGAGAATATGGAGAAAGAAATGTTTTATGTATCATTAGCAGAAATGTAAATTGATAAACCCACCATGAAAACCAATATTAAACATAGAACTACCAAGGTGCCTGGGTGGCTCAATCGGTTAAGTATCCTACTTTGACTCAGGTCATAATCTCACAGTTCACGAGTTGAAGCCCCACATCATCAGGCCCTATGCTTTCAGTGTAAAGCCTGCTTCGGATCCTTTCTCTCTCCCTCTCTCTACCTCCCTCT
>NC_043702.1:40277860-40331056 GCF_006229205.1 Suricata suricatta
CCTCTACCTCTCTCTACCTCTACCTCTCTCTACCTCTACCTCTCTCTACCTCTACCTCTCTCTACCTCTACCTCTCTCTACCTCTACCTCTCTCTACCTCTACCTCTCTGCCCCCCTCTCTTCTCTCTGCCCCCCCTGCCCCTCCTCTGTGCTTTTGCTTTCTCATAAATAAACATTAAAAGATTGAAATACCATGTCTTAATTGCACTTCTTTGTATATAGCAAGGAAACAAAATTACTATCTTGAAAAGATATCGTACCCTCACCATGTTTAATGCAGCATTACTTATGATAGTTCAGATACAGAAACAATCTAACACTCCATCACCAGATGAAAGAAAATGTGATATGATTATATATATCACATATATACAATGGAAATTATCTAGCCATAATAAAGGAAATCCTGCCTTTATAAAAACATGGATGGATCTTGAAAGCATTATGCTAAGGAAGTCAGAGAGACAAAGGTCATATAATATCACTTCACTTATACCTGGATCATAAAAAAAATCATGAATTCATACATACAGAGAACAGACTAACCGTTGCCAGAAGTGGGGGCAAGGGGTCAAATGAGTGGAGGTGTTCCAAAGCCTAAGTTTGCAGTTGTAAGATAAATAAGACCTTGGGATACAATGAACATGATGGTTACTATAGTTAATACTGTGCTATATCCTAGAAAATTACTTAGAGGGTAGATCTTAAAAATTCTCAACACAACAGAAAAATATTGTAATTACGTGAAGTAGATTCTACATAATTTTATTTTCTATACTTAAAACTAATACAATATTAATATCCTGTATATCTAAAGAACAGAAAAAGAAATGTATCACCTCAAGTTATCACAAAACTTTTATATAGGATAGAAATTTTTTAAATAATATATCATGCAAAGAATACAAGGGAACAACCAAGAGGAATAGAAAGTAACACCAAAGCCAGAGGACCCCCCCAAAAACCAGAGGACCCACTTAAAAGAGTTACAAAATTGTACTTAACATAGCTGTGTTTTTTACAATATAAAAAAATAGCACAAAAATATGATTGACAATATTTTCAGATAATTAAAATGTAATTGGCAATTTTAGAACAGAAATCTCTAACCACTCAACAGATTGTTTTAAAAGCATCTTAAAAGAGATTTAGGGAGTTGAAAAGAACTCCCAATATCTGCTGGTTGCACTTGTGTATATTCCAAAATTATATCCATATAGATGATTAGAATTAAAAAATAAACTTACTAGATAAATTTGATATATATAAAACCAAGTGTGTTTATATATCCTACAACAAATATATACTGCAAATATATCCTGTAAACCATTTATGTAGAAAAGGGAACATACCAAATACCAAGAAATTTATGTATCTAGACTTATCCAGAGGAAACGACAACATGATTAAGCAAACCAACCAGCCAGCCAAACACAGGAGGAAAGATGGTGGAGTAGGAGTGTCCTGAGCTAGCCTCATGCCACAGATACATGGGGGCAGCAGGTACATCTAGGCAACTAGTTCTGAAAATGACCTAAAGACTGGCAGAACAAATTATTCACAGCAGGTCATGGAGAGAAGTCAATATGGAAAAGAGTAGGAGAGCCAGTCCAACCTGCCTGCCTGGGCAGGGCACCCTTTGGAAGTAGTTTCTGCCCTGCCATACAGAGCAGGTAGCTACCAACTTGGACTATTCTGTGCCCTGGAAAAGGATGGAGAAAACTTCACATACCAGCATGCACACAATTCCCACCACAGGTGCCTGTGCAAGGAGCAACCCTACTGTTGTCTGTGTCTAAAACTGTGGTAGAAAGGCCACTTGCTAAAAGTGAGGATGAGTGCCACTCCTGCCCACCAATGAACCCTCAGTGGCCACAGTCAACCCTATGAACAGTGCAGGGAGAAAACCCTGCCCAGTGCATCCACACAGCAAAGGGAGTCACTGCAGCTGTCTAGGCTAAAGGAAATTGTGGTTCAGCCACAACATAAGGGTGCACATAGCCCACATGGGACACTTCTGGAGCACCTATTTCTGGTGACCAAGGGAAACTATGTATGGAGCACTGCAGGACTTCCTTTGTACAAGGCCACTACTTTCAAGACCAGTAGACAGATATTACCTACACAATTAATACAGAGTCAAAGACAAGATGAAGACACAAGAGGAATAGGTTCCACATGAAAGAACAAAACAAAATTACAGTAAAAGTGTTAAATAAAATGGAGATACACAACAGGCTTGATAAGAAGTTCAAAGTAATTGTCAGAAAGATACTGACTGGACTAGAAAAAGGTAGATTAGTTCAGTAAGAACTTTAAATAGATAGAAAATATATTTTTAAAAAAGCAGTCAGAGCTGAAGAATTCAATAACTTAAATAAACTTGAGGAAATCAATTGCTAATAAGAATGCAGAAGAATGGCTCAGCAATCTGGAAGATAGGATAATGAAAACAACCAAGCTGAACAGAAAAATAAATAAGAATAAAAAGATGAGACATGCATAATAACATTCATCCCACATGGAGAACAGAGATAAAATGAATAGAAAAGTTATTTGAAGAGATGGCTGAAAATGTCCCCAGTCTAGGTAAGGAAACAGACCTCTAGTTCCAGGAATACAGAGAGCCTCTCGCAGGATGAACCCAAGAATATCCACACCAAAACACATAACTAGCACAATTTAAAGCTCTAAAGGGAATTTTAAAAGCAGCAAAGGAAGGAAAAATTAGTTACATACAATGAAAGCTACATAAGCCTATCAACTGATTTTTGAGCAGAAACTTTGTAGGCCAGAAAAGAATGACATGATATAATCAAAGACATAAAAGAAACTTTACAGCCAAGAATACTCTATCCAGCAGCCATGAAAAAATGCTCAACATCACTAATCATCAATGAGATGCAAACCAAAACCACAGTGAGATATTATCTCACACATAGTGGCTAATATCAAAGACACAAGAAATAACTATTGACAAGGAGGTAGAGAAGAGAAAACTTGTACACAGTTGATGGGAATGTAAATTTGTACAGCCATGGTGGAAAACCATAAGGATTATATTAAAATAGAAATACTAAATGATCCAGTAATCTACTACTGACTTGCCAAAGGAAAATAAAAACACTAATTTGAAAAGATTGTTTATTGTATCATTATTTTCAATAGCCAAGATATGGAAGCAATTCAAGTGTCCATTGACAGATGAATGGATAAAATGGTGTGTGTGTGTGTGTGTGTGTGTACATCACACACACACACACACACACACACACACACACACACAATATTGAATATTACTTAGCCATAAAAAAAGAATGTGATCTTGCCATCTGGGATAACATGAATGGACATAGAGGATATTAAGCTAAGGGAGATAAATCCAAGTCAGACCAATATGATATGATTTTTACTTATAGTGGAATATAAATAAACAAAACAAAAATACTCTTAAATACAGAGAAAAAACTAGGTGTTTGCCAGAGGGGATGGGTGTGTGTGTGTGTGTGTGTGTGTGTGTGTGTGTGTGTGTAGTGGGATGTGCAAAATAGATGAAGGGGATTAAAAAGGATAAATTTCCAGGACAAAATAAGTCAGTCACTGAGATGAAAACTACAGCACAGGGTACATAATCAGTATTGTAATAATGTTGTATGGTAACAGATGATGACCATACTTATTGTGGTAAGCACATGTATAGAATTGCTGAATCTGTAGGTTGTATACCTGAAATTAATGTTGTATGTCATGTATAGTCCAATAAAAATATAAAACTAAGCTAAAAAAGTAGAGACTAGGCTTGCCACCAATACCCTAATTGTGTCATAATACAGCAGTCCAATAATTGACTAAAACTCTATTCTGTTACTTCATTTAAAGAATTTGTGGTTTTATATCATTCATTCAAAGAACAAGAGCAACAAGAAAATGGATAGGCAGATTCAAGTCACAGATGAAAGCCTTGAAAAAGTAATGATGCCATTTTATTCAAATTACTTAGTTTGAATGTACTGTGAAATAAATTCTGGCAATCAAGTCAATTCTAAAGTGTGTGTAAGAAATAAAAAGATCAAGAATAGTGGCAAAATATTAAAGAATAAATAAAGGAGAAAAAAAAACGAGGGAACACTTACTATATGGAGTATCTATAATACTATGTTAATGAAGACAGTATAGTATTGCTACGAGACTGAACATATACACACCAGTGGAAGTCTGTAGAGAAGCTAAAGACAAACTCATTTCAACACTTAATTTATGACAAAGATGAACCTTCATACTATCATCCAAAGAAAGGTCTTTTTATTAAACTATCAGAGTCAACTGCACTATCCATTATTATAAAATTTTCAAAAACAAAAAAGTTGGGCCATTACTTCACAACAAGATAAAATCACTTTCATATGAATTTTGTAATTTTTGAATTAGAAAATAAAAAGCTTGTAGAAATTGTTGGAGCTATCTCACATATCTATCTCATAGTCCTGGGCCCTGTGCTGAGTAAACTTTGCTTTGTTTCTTTAAGAAGCAAGCAAAATAAGTACATCAAATACTTCAAAATGAAAATATGGATACATTTTTACATGAAGAATTTAGCACTACCAAGGGGTGCCTAGGTGGCTCAGTCAGCTAAGCATCCACTTTTGATTTTGGCTCGGGTCATGATCTCACGACCCATGTCAGACTCCATGCTGAGTGTGGAGACTGGTTGGAATTCTCTCTTCTCTCTCTACCCCTGCCCCATTCCCTTCCTCTCTCCCACCTCCTCTTTCTTTCTCAAAATAAATCATTTAAAAACTTAAAAATAAAAGTAAAATTTAGCACTACTAAACTATAAAAATAGATACAGTTAATGGAAAGGCAAGCCATAATTAAAGAACTGGTAATAGATTTATATTGAGAAAATAAAATCTTTTAGATCACTAAGAAAGAAGTAATCTGATTTAAAAACAGGTAAGACACTTGAACAGGCATTTCATAAAGGAGTTTTTTGAAGAAAATAAAATCATAGGAAATGTTAATCAACCTTGTTAATGAGAGAAATATAAATTAAATTACAATTAAATAATATTACTGTTACACATTGATTTCATGAAGTTGGTTGTAACTATTCCCATTCCTGCAGTCATGCACCTTGACAATGTAAGTTTAAAACTCCATGTTCAAAAAATGAAGTCAATTTCCCCAGATTTTTATCCAGCCTGGTCTTGCTACTTACTTTAGCCAGTAAGATGGATTAGAAAACATATTGTGCCAGTTCGGAATTTGGGCCTCAAGAAATTTTTGCTTGCTTTTGTCATCTCAAGATTTTTTACAGTTGCCCCGTAAAAAAACCTAATCTACCTTGTTAGACAGTGCCAGACCACGTGGAACCAAGACATGCTCTCCCAGCTATAGGCCCTGATCAAGTAGCTCAAATTGGCACCTGTCTGCAGAAGCTTGGGTGAACCTAGCTGAGACCAAAAGAATCACTCAGCCCAAAGTAATTACAAGTACAGTCTTGGTTTGTAAGCATAATTCAGTCCAGAAACATGCTGGTGATCTCTGTACATCAGAGCAAATTTCAAGACCCATTGGTTTAGTTGTGATCATGTGTTATTTGGCATCATATACTACTCATATTGCAAAACATCCCCCATCTATCCATTTAAAATGTATTAGTAATATTTACTCATCTTGTGGAACACTCACAGAGCAATTACTCACAATTTAAGGTTTTCTCTATATTGTTCAAGACAAATGACTGTTCTTTAAAGAGAATATGTTAGGTAGTTTCCAGTACAGTAAAAGCTAACTAATAATATTAAAAACTCAGTTTCTTAAAAAGTGAAGTTTTAATATATAAAACAGCATCTCTTATTCATGGATACTGAAGTATAATTTGGAAAATTTTAGATATTTCACATGTTTTGGACATTTTTATATTTTGTTCGTGTACACTATGATACCACTAAATTTGAACATATATGCATATCTGTGTGACCCAACACCATTCTTAGATTTATACCTCCAAGTGCATACATACATGCACCAAAATGTTTATAGCAGGAATCCAAGTATTCATATAAATAAGTTCATAATTTATGAATTCATGCATTATAATGCTGTACAAGAAAATGAATAAATTATGGCTATCAAAACAAAACCAATTTCAACCATGCACATGATTTGGGGTCAGAGAAGCAGATATAAAATAACTGACTCTGTACTTATATTCATGGTAATAAAAACTAACCCAGTAATTTAGTAATCAGGATAGTGCTTGTAGGAAGAATTTGTGTGATAGAATGGAATTGTGAGAGGTTTCTGTGATTCTGACAAAGTTCTTCTCCACTGGGATGGCTCTTTACATAGATATGCTTACTTTAGGAAAAAATATGGAAACGTGTTCTTACAATTTATGCATTATATTTCCTATGTAATATTTTATTTGAACAGAATTTAGTGAGGCTTACATCTTACTATCTTATTTCTCCTACAATGTATGTAATTGCATTAAGAATGTACAAATTATAAACCATCTTCTAAAATGTCAGACCACTGAAACTTTTTCCCCACCTAATACTCTATCATTTTACTATACCTTCACATTTAGCAGTTTTGCGTATTTTTATAACACAGAGCTGCTCCTCTCTAGACATGTTCCCTTGGTTTAGATTCTACTATCACAATTTCACTCTTCTTAGGTGTTCTTCACTTCTCTTCATTAGATCAGTCATAAATGTTTATTGAGTACTTTTAACATGCTAGGCATTTCTCAAAAAACAAAACAGATAAGAGTTGCCTTCATTGTGCTCACATTTTAGAGGAGGGAACTAGATATCTAACTAAGTATATCAAGACAAGATGTGACATTTTGTGTAATCTTAACATTCTTCCTCTGTGCCCCTTATATAATGATTATAAGAAGATTATCTTCTTGCTTCTGAGATGCTAGAACATTTGTCCCTGTGGCATATTGGATTATTGTTCCCAAACTATTTTTCCATATTCCATTATCCCTCTATAATAGGATGATTCATTCATAAGTACTGTGCAGTCAACCACCTACCTGCTTCATGGAAAGGTTAATTCTTTTCACCTCCTTACACTTTGGACTTGGTCATGTAACATATTTTGGCCAATTGTATGTAAGTAAGTGAAGTTCAGTACATTCCAGAAGTGTTAAAATAAAAATTGCATCATTAGTCTCTGCTTCTCTTGTTCTGGTCTTTTAACATGAAAACAGGTTTCCTAGATCATGGCTATTGCTTCCTTCAATGTTTTAAAACACAGAATGATTTTGGAGCTGAGTCTAGCTCAATAGAACCCAATTAGGCACAGCTGAGCTCAGTTGATCTGTTGTGCAGGTGACCTACACCCCTTATGCAATGTAGCAAAAAAAAAAAAATTATGCCAAATAGATGAAAGATTATTTACTCCACATCATTTACCTCACATTATATAAATTTTATAAAATCACAGTCTATAAATAACAAACCTGGAAACTAATTTGGAGAAATGACTGCTGAGGTACCAACTCTAACCGGTCTTTGTGCTCAAGATTTATTTTAGAATATTAATCTAAATATAATCTAATAATAACTTTATCTCATGTGAGCTATTCCAAACACATTTTTACATTATGTAATCTATTGATTGCTTTACATTTCTCACATCCTCTTGGAATTTTATGTTGAATATTTGTGTTTGGCTAAGATGTAAAATAAAGTTTTCATCAATTGTTTAGAGAAAAAAAATATTTTCCTTAGATGTGATTAGCTCTGTGAAGTCATCCACTTTATCATTAAGAAATTGGTAAAAAGCCATTTCTGGTTCAGTTTTTGTTCACCACACAAATTTGTATGTACTTACATAATTTGCATGATATTGGATGATCAGAAGCTATTATTACTGACCAGTGGAAATGTAAAGAACATTATTTACACAACTGTCCTTTTTAAAAAATTAGAAAACAGTAGATAAAAATGTGGATTTGTTTTCCTAATTGGGTACATAAGGAATCTTCATGTGGTCAACCAATCTATTCATGAACTAATATAAGAAAAGTTAAAACTCATTCCTCTAAAACTCAGTACTTCCATTCAATCAAATATTTGTCTAGTTAGAACACAGACCCATTTAATTTTGTCTCATTGAATCTTTCTCCTTTGAAGCTTCTGTTCCTAAATACAGCCTGTTTTGCAACTGTTCTTCCACATTTTAGAAAGTCAACCAGGCTTCACTAGGATTCAGATTGCTTGTATGAAGCTTTCCCATGTGATCACGTATCGTGTAGATAGCATAATTCTCTTCAACAGGCACAGCTAATTAAGTTCTGTAATCAAGGACACTGCAGCCAAGAGCTAATTTAAAAATTAAATGCTGAAAACAGAACAACATGATTTACTCCACTATTAAACAATTAGAGATGAAGGGACTGTGGCATATTCTGTCAGTTTTTATGACATTAGAAAATCTTCATAACGAACTTTAACATTTTTCCTTTATAACATTGGCTCTTCTAGTCTAACCCCATAAACTTGGTCTAATCTGACTAGCTTTAGGTATTTTTCAGCAGGTAACTTTAAACTGCATACAGCATATGTAAGTTTAAAATGAAGGGAAGCCCCTGGCAATATTGTTTTGAAGACATGGTCTTTTGCTTACGCATGACATGTTTGCAGGATGATGTGAATTTGGTAGTCCTGTAATAGTAACACTGGAGCATGACACTTGGCTGTATGTTTCCTTGCAAACTCACTTTTTTAATGTTTATTTTTTAAAGACAGAGAGTACAAGCAGAGAAGGGGCAGACAGAGAGGGGAACAGAGGATCTGAAGCGTCCTCTGTGCTAACATCAGAGAACCCAATACGGGGGGCCAAACCCACAAACTGAGATCATGACCTGAGCTGAAGTCAGACACTAAAACAACTGAGCCATCCAGGTGCCCGACAAACTCATTTTTTTCTTACCTTTTTGATACATTCCATTTTACACTCTCCTCCCTTAGGTATCAGAGGAGGCCTAAAAACAACTCTTCAATCTTTTCTGCCTGTCAAAATTGGAAAAGGGCCAGGACTCCCTGGTTCACCATGTTTGATAAGGTTTTGTCATTGTTTTTAGCTAGTTGTCAGAAGTGACTGTGTATGGACTGTGACTTATATAAGGGGAGTGGTGGGATTGGTTGTGGATTATGGGCTTATTTATAGGAGATGACTGTTGATGATGTAAAAGCCAAAGTTTTAATGTTGGGTTAGTATCATTTTAGATCAAAGGGTAAGTTAAAGTCTTTCTATTGATTGTTCATATGTTACCTGAAACTATTCACTTTTATGTGAAACTGAGAGCACAGTGGGAAATGTAGACATTTATTTTATACACCAGTCAACAAGGAATGAGATATGAAATATTTATATACAAAATTATTGCAAATAAAACCTGTCCCCAGACACAACTGATAGGGCCTGTTAAGCTTAAAAGTATCTTGAATATAAGGTAGGGTCCGGTATTCTTTACAACAGTACAATGAAAGTTGGGTTATTTAATACTGCCTGAGGATTAGTGTATCCTTTACAGCAGTCATGTGTAATACTAATAAAGCTTAGCTCTAGGACATGTAAATATTATTAAAACAACATCATGATTAAACTTTAGTAATCTCGGTTAAGTTAACCTTTAGGAAAATTAAATATAATGAATAAGCAGACAACCTTTATAAAATACCTAATCTTTAAAAGTGTTACTAGTCCTTCAAGAGCATTATCACTCTTTATAACTAACTGCTTTTATTTCTTAAGTTTAACTCTACCAAGATCTTTATCTTCTTCTCTCATGTGATTTCTACTGAAAAAAGGACTTGCTGTTTGCCTAAGGTTGTGAGTCTAAGACAGTTAAACTTGAATATGATTTCGTATATAGGTGGCAATATCTTACTCATTAAAGATATCTTACAGGAATTTCTATTTTAGGTTTCTTTCTTTTCCAATATTATTTTGCTAACTGAGATTAACCAAGCCATGGCAACATTGAGGGGTTCCAAAAATAAGGTAATTAAGTAATCTTAGTGACTTAACAAAATAGATATGCATTTCTCACTCATACCAAAGCCCAAGCGAATATTCAGAAGGATGACCTCAGGCACCAGGCCATGGTTCCCACATCTTCAACACTTAACCTCCAAGGTCACCAAAGAAGAGACAATGAACAAATCACACCCATTCTTAAAATTATTTTTGTTTCAAAGTGATGTAATTCCATATATTCACTAGGCTACTACAAACCTTTGGCTTAAACTAACACAAAATTATTATAGTGCTGAAAGTCATAAGTCTATAATGGCGTTGCATTACTTTCTAGATGCTATAGAGTAAAAATTCTATGTTCTATAGGTTACCTGTATTCCTGTTATCACAGCTCCTGTCCATTTTCAAAGCCAGCAACAGAGAAGGAAGTCCTTCCTAAGATCCCATGGCACTATTTTTGAGTCTCTGGCTTTCTTCTTCCCCTTTTAAGAACGCTTGTGATTACATTGGCCCCACCTGCCTATTCCAGAATAATCTCTTTAAGGCCAGCTAATTAAGAATCTCTGTGGGGGATAAGCTTAGAAATTCCCTGAGATTGCACCGATAGGTTAACAAGGCATAAAGAAATAGAAAGCCACAGGATGTCCACATCCAAGATTAGGTAAACAAGATTAGGTGAACAGGGCAAAGGCCCCCAGTATAAGACAAAAGTACAGGAATAGGAAATCTCAGGATGGAAGAAACCAAAGTAGGTAAACAAGATTAGGTATTCAGGGCAGAAATGCCCTCCAATTTGGTATAATAGTAGAAAGCTGCTTTCACTGGAAGGAAGGACAAAAACAGGTAATCAGGGCTATAGGCCACAGCAGGGTGAAGTTGCCTGGAGTGGAGGTAATTAGGAAAAAGGTGTTTTTCGTTGACCCTGAGGTAGCATGATTTATCTGTCTTATTCCCTAAGCAAGCTAAGATAAACAGATGCAGTGCTTCATGCTTGCGGTAAACAACCATCCACCTGGCACCAGGACTTTGTTTTGTATTGACTCAAACCCCTCACACCACATATCTTCAAAACTCCCTGTCCCCCATGCCCATGTGCTAATGTTCAAGGTTCCATTGTCTCTTTGTGCACATCTATCATGCTTGCAAACCTTCTGACCCTAATAAAAATGGAGCAAGGACCCTTACTTAGGGCTCTTGTCTCCTCCTGGACATTAGCATTTCAATCCTGTGTCCACTCTCTTGCTGGACAAGAGACAACTCCAGACCCAGAGTGTACAACAGATCTTAATTCCACTTGCAATTTTAATTTCCCTTTTCCCATGTAACCTGACAGCCACAGGTTCTTGAGATTAGGATATAGATTTCTACTTGGGGGTCATTATTCTGCTATTAATTCGTGTTCGCTCATGTTGGGCTGTTGAAATCTCATCACTTATAGAGGCCATAAGATGTAATTCCTGCTTGGGCAACCACTTTCCAAAATCAAGTCTATACTCCATAAAATTGACGTAAGAGGTAAGCAGCCAGCTGTCTCCACCACAGAGATGAATGGTTTTATATGCTATGAGAAAGGCATTACATTCAAACCACAGCATAAAGTGCCCCCAGTACAATTTTTTGCACATACATACAAAACTTTTATTTTTCTATGTTATTTTACTCAGGCCACACATATTCTGTCCACGATTCCAGAGGAGCCCCACTTTTCATGTATGCATGCATTTGATATATGTATGTTTTCATCTGGAATAAACTCAACTTTTTAAAAAATTCCTTACAATTGTAACATTAGAGTATTCTGTTTTTTCGATATTCCTTTTCCTCTTTCTTTCATATTCTTTATTTCTTTATTATTTTATTTTAGAGAAAGAGAAAACGCTAGTAGGGGAGATGGGCAGAGGAAGAGAGAGCATCTTAAGGAGATGTGGGCCTCGAACCCATAACCCTGAGATCACAACCTGAGCTGAAATCAAGAGTCAGACGCTCAACATACTTACCAACCCAGGTGCCCCACATTATATAATCTTCATTCCTTACTCAATTTCAAGGACTATGCTAGGGACAGTGCATTATTATCACTGGAGGTTTGTTAGCCTGGAGCAAAGTGTTTGAGAGGCTTTCTTCTGACGAAGTCCCAGTCTTTGGAGGATACATTGGACCTGTGTCTTGGGATATTTGGCTTTAAAAGCATTTTTGTCCCTCCCCCAGGGATAGAAATTTTTCTCTTTCACTTCTCATACTTTCACCAGCTCCAACAGGTATCCTCCACTTTTCTCATTTTATGTCTGGGAAAAAAAGGAGATTAACACTCCCTACTTCCACCCCTTAGTTGAAATAGGAAGTCTGGGGCTGGATGGAGTTCCCTTACCCCATCTGAAATATTTTCTTAGTGCCTTTTGATGATGTCCTTGCCCTGAAGAGTCAGGCTTTGTTCAACAAGACGAGGGATCTGGATGGATTTCGTGGTGGTTGCTCTTTCCCTCCCCAGCAAACACCACAGAGGAACTTTCTCTGGAATTTTTTTACTCTCCTTGTGAGAACCTGATGGAAATCCTGGAGGAAAAGCCTTTGAAAGTGTGAAGAACCCATAAAAGTGTCATCCCCAGAGAACTTCTCACTGTCACATTAGCCCACACCCAACTTTCAGCAATTTGTCAAAATTGCTGCTTCAATGTCTGAACAGTTTATAGGACATTGAGTGGCTTCTGCCCCAAATAAGCAAAGCTCCGGTCCTCCTTCTCCCTGTAAGTGCCTATCTTGACAGATTTTCAGTTGGTGGTTGCTCTCTGATCTCATTTCATTGATAGGTCAAAGAAAAGTCGCCGATTTCTAGTTTGTCCTGTTATTTATTATTGGTAAGGGCAGACTTGACTTCTTCTTAGCTATTTATGTATACAAGATAATGCTAAGTACTATATAGGTTTTTTCATGATAATTATGGTTTGGTTTTTTTCCCCCACATTAAGATTTTGAAATCATGGAATATCTTTTTCATGAATCGGAATATCTTGATTTCTTTTGATAGACAGTACATTTTCTACAATGATTAGGAAATTATGTGTAAACAATTTGTCCTAAACCTTTTGTCATGAAAATATGAAACATATTTATATATACTCTGAGTTATTAAGTCTACTATTATATATACTATTATATACACTCTGAGTTCTTAATTCTCCTTTTGAACTATCAATTATCCTTTTTTATTATTTTTAAAACTTTTTTACTTTATTGGCTCTGGTGCATTCTTTGGTTTTTGTTTTTGTTTTTTTTTTTTTTGAGCCATGTCCTGTGCATTGTTAGGTTTTTCTGGAGAAATAGAATTAATTGGATGTATATGTATGGAAAAAAGATTTATTATAAGAAATTGGCTCATTCGATTATAGAGGCTGACAAATCTCAAGCTCTGCAGTCGACAAGCTGGTGTTTGAGTAAAGGTACTGGGTAGCTATCAACTATCATTCATTAACCTTTTTTTTCTCCAGAATAACATATGTGTTTAAGTATTGTAACTTTTACACCGAGTATAGAAAGTTTTCATTCTATTATACATTTTCAAAAAACCTTATCAGGTTTTAACTGATAAAATTGACAACCATCTTAAAAACGAACTTCTCAGAAAGCCTTTGAGGTATTTAAATACAAGATCATGTTATATGACTTTATTTAAGTTAAGAAATATTTTATATGTGTGAATAATTTTTCAAATAACATTTATAATGTCCACACATTTATTTGTGGGTGGTTCTTCATTATTCTTTGTTCTACCTTATATTTAAGAATATTTCTCTATTATGTTTTCTATATGGTTATCTTAGATATGAGAGCAAAGTGTATACTTTAATTTATGACTGGATTCTTTACTAACTCTGAAATCTATAATTGATTTATCTTTTTTATATTAAAGGATGTCCACTGACAAAACTGAGACTAAATTTGTGCCCCAAGACAGAGAATAATACATGAAAATTAGACACTGACTACAACTCAAGCACACTCTTTCTGAGGAAAAAAAAAAAAACAGAACGAAAACAGAAATGTTCTATAACTTTTACAAAACATCCCATTTGACTTTCATTCAGGTACCGAATATTTTTCACCAGAAAAACAATGTAGTCATAAGTATACTTAGGCTTAATATAAATGTTAACAAATTTAATAGAAATGCACAAAACTATTATGCAGTTAAACTGCTATTATATATAAATTTAAATTTTAATATTAATGTTTTCAAAACTTTGGTTTATTTTCTTGAAATTAAAATGCAAATTATCATATATGAAAATTTATACAAGATTGGAAAATATATTTGGTCTATCTAAGAGAATTTCAAATTCATATTTAATTACTTTAAAACTATTGTATCTTATAAATAAAGTGATTCATGGAAGATCACTCTCCTTGTTTCACATTTTCATTGTTTCCTGTGTGCCCTCTTCATTTAGTTGTCCTTTCAGACCAACATGCTCATTTCTCTTTCTGCTTCTTGCCAAGTAATTTAAGATTTTAATATGAACTTATGATTTCACAAAATTAAACAGTTTATCCTCCAGATCTCCTGTAGAGTTCTTACACCACAGGATCCGCCAGGCAACAATAGTATATAATGATGCCACAGCACTGATCTGATCTGCTTAACTTACAGAATTGTATTCATGCAGCCTTTAAGACATTTTTTAGAATTAACACTACATTAATGTCTATACTAATTCATATTAGGAATTGCCTTATAAATAGCTTTTGGGAAATTATACCTGTTAGTCAATTATTTTGCTATGGACTTGATTGTTTTTGATAGTCGGAGATTTTCTATTAGTTGATTCATGACATTTTGCAAATATTCATAATTTCAAAAATATATATTGATCATTTTATCTTTAGAACTTGATATGGACTGAATATCTGTATCTTCGCACTCCTTCAATATTATTATATTGAAGCCAAAATTCCCACTGTGATAGTATTTAAAGATGAGACCTTTAGAAGGTCATTAGGTCATGAGGTAGAGCCCTCATCAATAGGATTAATGCCTTTTTAGAAGAGAGAGGAGACAGATGATTTATTTCTGCCATGTGATGACACAGTGAGAAGATTTCAGTCAGTGAACCAGGGAGAGGGGTCTCAACAGACAACAAATCTGCTGGCACCTTGACCTTGGAGTTCTCATCCTCCAGAACTGTGAGAAATAAATGTTTGAGCCCCCCAGACAACGGCACTCTGTCTTAGCAGCCTAAAATAAAACAGAACTACCAGACAATAATGGCCACATGACCATCTTAACATATTCTTCATTCCAAAAAAATTAAAAAGCTTGAAGAATAAAAGAATTGAAATAAAATATGAAATTATATATTTATATATAATTATATAACATATAATTATATATTTAAAATTTTTTATTTTTACTTAGCTAATCCCACATTTCTGTCTTAAGATATCAGTTCAGAATCAGTACATATACACTGACACTGAAAGTGGATATCATTGTTTGGGGTAGTGATTTGGAGCAAAATGTATAAATAAAATCTAAGTACACTAAATTTTTTACTTGTTCTATGTAAGACAACCAGGAAAAATTCTCCAAACCTGAGTTCTATTAAAATGGATGCTAGTTTGGCATTATCAACAATAGCCAAACTATAGAGAGAGCCCAAATGTCCATCGACTGATGAATGGATAAAGAAGATGTGGTGTATATATATCTATATATAAATATATATACATATATAATGAAATATTACTCATCCATCAAAAAGAATGAAATCTTGTCATTTACAAGGAAAATACACAAGGGACTCTTAACTATAGAGTATGGTTTAATACTTTGAGGCTGTTCAGCCAAAATAAAATATAACAGTGTAGAATTAACTCTTGTCTTCTAGGTGCAATTTTGTATTTTAATTTCAGTTAGGGTGATCATATAATATATTGCCCAAAGACCTGCCAGACATTGAAAAGACTTACTATTTATATTGTTCTGATGCTGTGGTAATGATTATAACTAGGAATTTCCTGGGAAAATTGGAATGAAAAGTTATTCTACTTTTAGTCCAGTCACCAGCTTCCTCTAGACCATGGATCAGTCAACTTTTTCTATAATGAGTCAGATAATACATGACTTCTGCTTGTTACATTATAAGATCTATGTTGTAACCATCCCATTCAGAAATTTTAGTGTGAAATAAGCCACAGGGAATATGAAAATAAATAGGCACATCTGGGTTTCAGTAAAATTTATTTATAAAAATAGATGATGAATTTTGCCATGATTAGGTTTCCCATTGGCTGCCCTAGACCTTTATGCATTACTATCTACTTGATTTTATTTATATCATTTATTTTACTTTTCATGGCTTTATTTATTCAATTATATATTGAAGTCTCTCAAAGTTACACTTTTGCCCAGACAGCTCCCCAATACCCAAACTTGTATTTTTAACTGTATACTTAGCCTCTCTACTTTGGTGTCTGATAGATATTCTCAAACTAAATGTGTCAAAAACCAAAAACTTGATACATCTTTAGTCAAAGTGTCTCATTACAAATGGAAATAAATAGAAACAATGCCTCTCCAATTGCTTAGGCTAAAAACACTAAAGTTATTTTTGTTTTCCTATTTCTCTCACTCCACATTTCATTGACCATAAAATTCCCTAGTCTCTCCCATTACAGTATATTAAGAATATGACCATTTCTCTTCACCTTTTTTGCTACCACTTTAGTTTGAACCACTATCTCCATTCTGCTGTATTATAATACCTTCCTGATTTTGTTAGATCTAGTAATAAGTTTAGACTTGAATATTTTAATTTGAAGAATCTGCCAAAAATCAAATGTGAGATATCCAGAAGGAAGTTGGATTTATGTATGTGATTAAAATCTGTTACATATCCTAGAGTGGTTATCACTAGAGAGTAAGATAATTGGCAATTAAATTGGTGTTTTTTCTTTTTCCTTTCCTATATAATTCTCAAAATTGTCTACATATGATAATTATTGTTGTAAAGATTTAAAAACTTGATTTTTTAATAGAAATAAAACAATGAAAGTGAAGACAATAAATGAAAACTAACCTCTATATTGTAGTTATCCACAGAAGAAGAAATAAAGCTATAGATGGAAATTTGAGGTATTATTGAGTGTGATCTGATTTGTTTAAATATTGTCAGATCTTTTAAAAATTCATCAGTATACTCACAATATATGGAATTCAAGATATGCTTAGTTGAATTATGCTATTTGTAAAATGCAACCTTTACCAATATTGATTTGAGGTTAGATCACATACATTTAGAACTATATATTTTTGTGTTTGCTAAATAAATATTAATCAAATTATAAATGATGTGTTTATAATTTTAATTTTGATGTCTTTCCTTTTTAGTAGATTCCTATTTTGTGCTGATTTAGAATTTTTCTTTTTCTAAAATACAATTTCTATATCCCTAGATTGTATCATTAAATTCATGACCCACTCAAATGCTCTGTTACTTTCCTATAGATGTTTCAATATATGATGTGTAATTCACTTGAAAAGTTCTAAGATTAATTATAGATTATATATAATAATAGTATGTGAGAGTAAAGATGAATCAAGTTTAGAAATGTATATTAGAATCAAGACATACCCAGAAGAAAGAGGGAAAATTAACATTTAAAAAAATAAGCAGTATGACTACAGTTATTAATAGGAAGAATTTTGCTATGGAAAAAACTGATTTCCATGTTTTATTTTTTATTATTTCTATAAATCAATAAATGATTATCTTGTCAAATGAACAAGGCACAGTAATATTGTTTAGTAGTGGAATCTAATAATGCCATCACCTTTTGTGATAAAATATATGTTATTTATTTTTAAAAATAAAATGTAGGAATCACTACATTAGGCTAGAGATTAATAAATGAATTTAATACATTATTCAGAGATGAAAGTTAAGAACACTGAATGAAAAATAAAAACCATGTAATATAAGCAGTGTATTATTTATACTAGCAACCAAATCAAATCTGACAGTGCTTTTAAAAAGATAGATATTCAAGTAAAAAACCAGGATCATCAAGGATTATATTTAAAATAAGTAAAATTTCCATAAATTCATAAAATGAATCAATTACCTGTCTAGACATTCACTCAAGTCTTGTGCTTATATCTCCAGTGATTATGTACCTCACAGATAAGTCACCCAGTGGTATTTTGGACTGAGTGGCTTTTTTATTATTATGATTCTTTATAACCATATTCTTCAAATAGTGTGACTTCTCGCCAGTTCTGTGATAGTTCTTCTGTTTCAGTCCTTGATTATTTATTTATTTACTGCTGCCATCTTACTTCAGGTTAGCATTGAACAATGTATTGTCAAGATAACTTTTTAAGTCTGAATTGACAGGTCATGGTACTTCCTTCAATTATTAATGAACCCCCAAGATAGTTTTCACAAAACCAGTCATCTCTATGTTGACAAGCTCTTTGTAATAACAATTCTAGTACCACCCTTTATACAACAGGGGATAAGCAGGGGAGGGAGACAAATAAATACCAGGACTTCCTGGAAGATGCTCCAATTATTCTACATTTCTGTAGAAATAATAAAAACTTTTAGTTGAAGCTTTTGTCTCTTATAACAATTTACTTTAGTCTGGCCTCATAGTCCATGGTTCTGTCACATATCCAATAACTTGTAACATAAAAGACATGGTCCATTTTTAGAAATGTGTCACCTCTCTTACATCTACTCAGATTTCTGGGAAAACTTCCTTAATAAACAGGGCAATAGCATGATATCAAAAGCCCAACATAAAAGCATGTGATCCCTGTGATTCTAAAAGTTTACTATGAAATTAAAACTCTACCCATGGCAGGTGATGCCTTGCATACATCATGGGAAGATGAAGTCACAGATAACAGTCCCAGAGACCTGAAGTCAGATACGTGAATATGAATCCCACCACTACTGTCAGTGGGATATTATGTGATTTGAGCACTTTAAATTTTGTTTTAATTGTGGGCCACCTGGGTGATTCAGTGGGTTAAGCATCCAACTCTTGGTTTCAGCTCAGGTCATGATCTCACATTTCATGAGATCAAGCCCTGCATCAGGTGTTATGCTGACAGCATGAAGCCTGCTTGGGATTTTCTCTGTCTCTCTCTGCTCCTACTCTTCTCACTCATGCGTGCATGTGCCTGCCTCTCTCAAAACAAATAAACTTAAAAAAAAGAATCTCATTTTCCTTTCATAGATGTGATAACAATATTTAGTTCATAGTTGAAAATAAGTACCTATAAAATGCTGGAGTTTTGTAGGAGCAAATATTTATGTCCTCCACTGTCTCTGTCACACAATTCTATTGTCCCATAAATTCATCCTTATGGAACAGATATAGATATGATTGCCCTTGATTACAAATACCTCTGTGATAATAAAGTCATATAATTTGAAGACCATCTTCTGGTGTACTATTTATTCAATGTATCATGTTAATATATGAGGGAAAGACTGCCTTGGGTCTGTCACATATCCAATAAAAATAATAGTACAATTTTACCAGTTTGGAAAATGCATGTAACATGCTTTGCACAGTTCCTTGCTTATTCTTAAGTGGTAATGTATGCCTACTTGTTTGTTTGTTTGTTTGTTTGGTATGTCTGTGTTAATTACTCTCATTCTCAGAAATGTTTTTCTACATTTCACTCTCTTTTCAAGCCTGGGTTGCTTTACTGAAGTGAATTGTCTCCATTTTCAGAAAATCTTCTGTAATCTATATTCCTATACAATTAACCTGCTCATTTGAATAAAGGGAATCTATGGCATAGGACCTATTTCAAGTGAGAAGAGTTAACCATTACAGGAATGGAGGTTCAGAAAAGATCCTGCTCACCTTTCCTGAAATAATTTCTTTTATACCAACAAATCCGGAGAAGAGGATATGACAAATAGCCAACCCTGTTTCATTATATGAACCACATGACTTTGACCTTGAGGAAAGTGAAGCAAGCCTAAAATTTCTTGTTTTACCAGTGTATCTTACTGAATAGACTTTAGGAGCATGGTTTTTAGTAGTGTTTAATCTGAGATGCCAAAAAGAGCATACGGAGGAAGAGTCTCTGAAGGATGGGCTGCCTGACAGCTGAGACAATTTAAATTTAATTCTATATATTAAGAAATGTGATTTTAAATTTAAAGTGCTATGCCCAGTGCTATCAGGATTCACCAATATTGACTAAATTCAAAAGTAGGGGCCTGCTTATTCATGTCTGTCCAATAGCACCTTCCATCTCTAAAGAGTATGGCCGAGTAGCCTTTCCCAACAGGACTACTCTTTGGATGAGGAGTTGTCTGGACACCACTGTTGTTTGCCAGGTTATTCTTGCTCCTTTGAACAAAATTAAAACAAATTGTAAGAGTGTGCATATGCATATGTACATGCATATTTATATATGCACATCCATAGATATACATATGCATATTTTATATATGTATATTTTCTTTCAGGTGATATGAATCCTGCCAAATGCCTTATTATTACTAATGTAAGGTCTGGCCACTCATTCATTCTAAGTGACACTGAACCTTCAGTATAGTCTAGAAGTCCTCCTTTGTATTTAAACACTTAAAGGAAGATCTTAATTTGTATCTCAACCTCCTTGTTCTATGTAAATAGATGTACACCAGCATACTTTGCTGAAACAATACTGGATGTATTCTAATTGGCAATGGATTTGACATTCCACCATGGATAATCTCCCTCACCTAAAAATGGTCAAAATGGTTAAACAGCATAAAGTTGTGACAAGCCATGAACCAATAAATAGACATGAGACAGTGAGGCATACATCATGAGGGATATGAGCTAAAGTTTATAATATTTTATCATTAATTTTAAGAAATTATTCATTAGAATCACTCAAATTATTTATATATCCTCAACTGTAAAAGGATCCAACTACTATATATTGACTATATAATTTCCTATAATGATTATAGGAAATTAAATAAAACTCCCAACTCTACTGTTCTGTGATGGTTTTGCTAGACCTACTAGTGGGTGGATAGATTAGTTGACTGTCTCAAAATCAATCCATCCATTTCCTAGTAGAGAAAGGAGACATATGTTCTGCTAATATTACTGGGTTGGGAGAACATTTATGGGCAGTGTTTAAGAAATTCCAGGAAAACTATCAGAGGACAAGAAGAAAGTGAACAAGTAAATTGCTGGATACTACATGTATTTCTCAGTATTGTCTGCCTATCTCCTGATGATGTTCATGCAATTTAAGAAGGCTACGAAAGGCAATGACCCTAATCTCAGAAACCATTACATTGCTACTTGTAAAACTTTATACAAGGGGACTAGCAAGGTTTAAGTGGGTTTTTAAATCTTAATGAATCTGCCATGATTTAATATAAACCAGGCTCTTTAATCTTATAAATAAAGACTGTGCTCTAGATTTACTCTTTTGATTCAAACTATGGTACAAAACTATATTCCTTAGGACTATACTTCCCTAACTATGCTGTTTATGTAGGTTTGCAGGGTATTTAGTAAGACTACATGTGTACAGGAATTGGAAAGGGTTTAATTCTACTGTATTTTCCCTGTTCTCTGTTGATATATTCCTCACTTCTGATTTCCATACACTAAATCTAACACGTAATATATGAAGTAAAAACTAAGGTATAATTTTAACAACCTGTGTAAACAACTTTCAAATACTTATTTGTAGTCTATATAGCCAAGCAAACATGTCTCCCATTCAGCTATAATTCTCTTACCACCAGAAAAAAGAAAAGAGCTATTCTTGTGGGATTTTATGTACCCTGAAAAAAGGTACAATATATGATAGGGATTGATTCTTTTTCTTTCTATTCTAACCGGTGATCATAACAATAACCTGTTACACATTACAATGCTTTACAGTAAAAAAAAAAATCTCCCAAATCTACTCTGATTTTTTGGCCCTTTTAAAAAAGAAAAACTAGCATTATACTGTCATTTTAGAGATAAAATGACACAGGAGACTGAAATAGGGTAAGTGACTTACACAGAGCAGCATGGCTATTAAGGGTAGACCAGGGACCTAGACTAGGGACTAGGGACCAGAAATCTTACACTCTACTAATCCAGTGTTCTTTGAATCAAAAACACTGTTTTACTCAGTATCCTGTCTTATGAAATGGAGATTTCATTTCTATATATGTGACGAACTCTTATATATCTGTGGCTTGAAAATCCTTACTATTTGCTATAGTTACCACAACTCATTATATATAAAAATATTGAGTAGAAAAATATAAATACTTTTTAGACAGAAACTAGTAATTATAATCATGAACAAATGCAGAACAAATGCAAGGGCCCAACATTAATTCTTCAAGTTAAGTGTCCTTAGATACATAAAAATGATCATATTATACAATTAATGCTGGATGATTTACCTCATTGTATTAAGAAGTAACTACAAATTGAAGCTTTCAGTGTTTTGAAAAAATCATAAAGATGATTCTGCCAGGATGAAGGCATTATATTGAGAAATGACCTATATTTATATATGTAGATAAATTTGTGAATATGTGACCTTCACTATATAAAATTTAGGAAACTATTATTTTGGAGGATTCTAATTAAATTGATGAGCACACACTAATTAGTTAAATTCACATACCTAAAGTTAATTTTGAAATTCTAGGAAAGATTTGTACAAATTATATGTAAATCATTCAGACAATGCCCACCTGAATTTTGAGTTATCCAAGCTATAGTTAAAAATTTGTGGCTTGGCTCTCATCTAATATAGATTTGGGAATATTCTGATTGTTTATGCCAAAAAGCAAGCAAGATTCTTTAGTGAAATCACACAGAAAATATGAAAACTTAGCCAAAGTATTTGATTTTGCTTTTCAGGGTTTGTCCATCCACCAGCTAAAGGTTGTATTTTCTAGAGTTTATCCATTAAGTGTAAACTTAATCAGTATTCCTCATGCTTCTAAAAAGGGCATTTCAGAATGTTAAGAACAGCTCACCTGATTAGTTGATCTTGAAGAATTCTTCACCCTTAGCCCTCATACTCATTGTGGAGCCTACTCATTGTAGAGGCTGTTTCTTTAAATTATATTTGCACATAACAGACAAATGACCTGATCCCATTTATAGTGGATTCCCCCTCAGAAATCTCAGGGCTTGTCAACGTGAAACATAAATATTGGCAAAGGCACCTTTGTTTTCTCCAGATTTCTTTCCCCAAGCAGATTGTTGTGCTTAGCCAAAGTGAAAACAAACATAAGGTCTTGAGAGACATATGAAAAGACCAGGCATTTGCAAGAGCCCGCTGACCTCTTTTCCCTCTGTTTGCCTGCCATTCTAGCTGCTAGAAGGGTAACCCTGTGATTCATGAATATGGAATATATTTAAGGAAAACAAAAAGGTCATCACAAAGACTGATCACAAAAACTGCTATCCTAATTCACACTTTCAGGCCTTTTTGAGAGTGTCAGCTGCCCCTCACTACTGCCTGCAGTTTGACGCCAAAATCCACTCTGGGAGCTATTTTTCTTCCACTTTGGCTGATTTCATAAAATGTTAAATGCGACAAACCTGCTGGGCTAAGAAATAATTTAGTCTCAAGAAATTTGTGCTTCATTGGCATTTCGTCCTCTTGTTCCATTAGGTTTTTATTAATGAGGCTTGGAGAGGCTGCGGGCTTATTGTGCAATACTGGAAGTGTAAAGCTTACTTTTGGGGGGTGTTTGGTGTCCTGACATTCAGACAGTTAGCCCTCAAGAGAGCAGTAGTAAAATAACTTAAGTGCTATGAAAATGAGGCCAAAGAGACACATTTATTCTACCTTCTTAATAAATATTATTCCAAACAAGATTTTTTTGACAGCCTTAATCCAAATCATTGGAACACTCTATGAACATCAGCAAGCCATAAGAGGCAAAAGGTCTGTTGAGCACTCTGGAATCCAACAGCTTTGGCCACTTTTTGTTCTGGAATAAAGACTGAAACAAATGTTCCGCTGGGTTTTCTTACTGAGTGCTACTCTGCAAATGTTAAACTGTCTTCCCTAAGGGTACTTGACAAAACTGGCTCCATGTTTATTACGAGAGATGTCTTGGAAAAATAGGGCTCCCTGGGACATTTTGTTCATGAAATATGGAAATGGTTGACAAGATTCACCATTCATGCTTAAGAATATTTATTTCATATGTGAATCATAAGAGAAGATCTATGAACAATTGTCTCTATTTTGCTCTTTGGACACAGCCCTTAGAAAACACTTAGGGAAAATCCTTTTTATCTAATTCTTCAATCTAATAGTTTATTCTAAGGACTATCGAAAGGGTATAATTGAGTTAATATTCATCAGCCACATTCTAAGTCAGATAACTGGAAGCAATGACTAAGTTACTATGATTTTCATGTACTTCCTTAAAGATTTAGATAACTCAAAGCAACTGAGTTACTACAATGTTCTAGCATTCTTCATCTGTAAAGACAGATCCTTAGAATATTGTATTTTAAAACTGAGGCACAATACACTCAGAGAAAGACAAATCACAGGTGTGAACATTGTTTTGACTGTCACCCCTGCTAACAATGAGACATACAGCAGGCTGTAGTGGGAGCTATTCTGTGAGCCAAAACACTTGACTTGACCTTCTTCTCCATTTGTAAGTCTTGAATAGCTGAGGCATTTAACTTTTCTATAGTAACCTTTGGACCCCTTTACTCAGAGAACAATATACCTCTTATAACTGCCTATAGGTCTCAATAATTAAATATATATGAATAAGGGAAATGGATAATTAGAGGACAGATACATGTGTTCTGCCTACTTCCCGACCATAAAAACATACCCCACCCCCACGTTTACAATTGAGTGTTTGATGCAAGACAAGTCATGAATTAAAACTTGCCTAACAATAAGAATAAAGAAATGAACAATTAAGTTATTTTGGTTTCTTTTTTTAAACAAATGTTTTATGTTTTTATTTATTTTTGAGAGTGAGAGAGCAGGGGAGGGGCAAAAAGAAAGAAGGGGACAGGAAATCCAAAGCAGGCTCCACACTATCAGCACAGAACCTGATGGGGGCTTGACTCACAAACTATAAGATCATGACCTGAGCCAAATTCAGATGCTTAACTGACTGAGCCATCCCAGCACACCAAATTATTTTGGTTTCTGTTTATTAATTCTTATTATGGTTGTGCTTCTGGTTGTGTATCTAAAATTTCATGGAAAACAGCTTTTTTCATGACTTCTTTGTTCATGGTTTATTTAAATATGCTCAAATAATGCTATCACAATGTCTCAAATTAATTTTCATGGAATAATCTAATCCCTAGATAAGAGTGTGTTGAGAAACATCATTGCAATTCACTATCAATAGTGAATTTGAGATTTTATTACATAATCTTTTACTTTATTACCTACTAAGTATAATAGTAAATATGACCATAAAAGATCAAAGCAGTCAGTGGAGAATCTACAAGAATTGTAAACATGGACATCTAAGCATAGAAATAGGATTTAAAATATTGCATAGTTATCAAAACAAAACAAAATAAAACTGAGTCACTGAATTTGTATGTTGAATTGTCCAAACTTTATGATAGCCTACCCTGGTCACCATAAAACTCAAATAAAAAATACACTTAAGGATAATATTTGGAGGAGAATGAAGGAGCTGGTTTTGTTTTAGGCATCCCTTTGGTGGCAAGGGCAGTAGCAGAACATTCAGCTTTTGATTGAATTAGTAGTTGTGAGCTCTACTCCCTAATGCACAGAGTGCAGTGGCATTGCCATTAGTGGCAGTGTGAATAAGTCAAATTTGGGGCTGCAAACATTGGTGGAAGTAAGTGAATTTTTTGTTGCTGATCTCTCTACGACTTCTGCAGTGCTTTTGGATGTTTGTCAGCACTTCCCTGCAGCATTGTTTCCTCCATGTTTCTAACAATTATGATACATTTATAATATCTTTTCAATAAACTTTTCTGTTTAATCAGCCACATTAATCTACTTACATGCCTTAAGTGAGTATATGTACTATGATTATTTTTCCCCAACATATTAAGCTTCACAGAAACAACATTCTTCTAGAATTAGAGTGCGTAGGTTTAAATTCTGGTGGTCATAATTAATATATATGCAATTTAAGATAGTGTCTTAATCTCTCTATGCTTTAATTTTTTCATATGAAAAGTGAGATAATAATAAGTACCTTGTGGGTTTATGATGATGATTATATGAAGCGATACCAGTTAAGTGTTAATTTTTTTTAATGTTTATTTTTGATAAGAGAGAGAGACAGAGATAAGAGCAGGGGAGGAGCAGAGAGAAAGGGAGACACAGAACCAAAGCAGGCTCCAGGCTCTGAGCTGTGAGCACAAGCCTGATGCCGGGCTCGGACTCACAAACCATGAGATCATGACTTGAGCTGAAGTCAGACACTTAACTGATCCACCTAGGCACCCTGATATCAGTTAAGTTTTTAGCAGACTTATTGGGATATATAAAACAATCAAAATTAGCTGATTATGTGAGAATAATTGTAACAATACATTATGCTAGTCAATAATAGAAATCCATACCTATGTGTTTTACTCTTCTGCTTTTCACAAAAGTATTCATCATTAAAATTAGATATTTAAATTAAATTGCCTAGGACTATATTACCTTAAATCTTTTTTATCCACAGTTAATTTTTGAGGGCATTTATAAAATTCCTACTCTTTCCAACCACCTCACCACATATGAATTTCTTTTCCTTAGGAATAATATTGGTTCTGTATCAAAATGGAAAATAAAAACCTTGTGACTAAGCTTGGTAATACTTTTGGTCTAGCAATAATTAAAAAAATTAGGAACTCAAACATGTTTATAGATTTGCAGTCAAAGTATTTACATGTAAACATGAAATATATAATGGAGCATATGATAACATCTGTGAATCTGAAAGTTTAGAATTTGTCTATTGATTTTAAATAGAAAGCAAAAAAATCAAAATAAAAAACTAAACAACTAAAAATGCACATCGGTACACATTCATGCACATAGTAGTTAATTTTATATGCCTCGTTAGTTTAAAAATCACTTATATAGCTTTTCTATTCATTTAAATTTAACTGGACAGAATCCAGACTTTGGTGCATAGCATAACCTGGTAGAGAGAGAAATATTGTGAAATCTGAATATTTTTGAGTATAGATATAGACTATGAGAAGACATTAGGTAGACTGAAAAATGCCCAACTCTATGAAGTATTTTTTTCCTTAAAATCTACTCAATATATTTAAAATAGTGAGACTAGCAAATAGCCTTAGTCCTGTATATACTTATATTACTTGTTAAAACCAATGTGTTTTGATGCTTGACTTAGGCTACTACTGCTATTAAAATCTTATTTCAAATAACACAGTTAACAAATGTTGTCAAAAAAGTCTTTTCTTTTTTTAAGGATTATATATGGTGCATGATCTATTTAAAAATATGAATATGAGTGATTAACATATGCCCTAAACCATTGTAAGTGCATTTTAAGATATAATAAAAGAATTATGTATCCACTTTTAACTCAAGTAATGAATTTGTAAGACAATGAGAATTACACAATAGAAAAACTAGTCTTATTTTGATAGAAAAAACAAAAACTAGAGTCTCCAGGTTATTGCTCATGGCAAAAAACATAAGAATGAGTGTTCAAGGGCACCTACAAATTGATAGAATGTTTCTCCTGAGTATTATTAACTTCCAGGTCATCGTTTTTTACTTTCTCTGCATTTTATCTTTTAGGTCACTTAAGTTTGAGACTGAATAATACTTTATAATTATTAAGAATTTTTCTTCATGCTAGGCTTCCTTTGGGCTAATGTGATATATTTTGATTCTAAAAAAGGTGAATTATTTTGAAATTAAAATAGAAAAATATTGAAATCATAGCCTGCCCCTCTCCTCAACAGACAAAAGTCTTGATTTCATGGACATCTATAGTCTAATAAAACCCATTTTGCCATTTAAACTTCAGGAGAAGTTTTGCTCAGATGTTCTTAATTTTCTTATATTATATTAATTCTCAACTTTGTTATTTATAATTAAGATAATTTCTATCATCTACCCAAACTGTAGATAAGGAAAATCTATATAATGTTCATCTTTCTATACTAAATGCAGTGGTTGCTACATGGAAGGCACAAAATAAAATTTGTAGAAATAGGTAAATGAATGAATGATTAGATGATCATATAATTACAGTAATAACCTGAAAGCTTATTTATAGACAAAAATCTCAGCATAATGCATTAAGCATGAAAATTAACACTACATGTTTATGCTTTTATGAAATGTAATAATTTTTCAAAAGTAAATGTATATTATATACTAAGTATTAACATAATATTGATATATAAACTATTTATATTAGTAATTATATAGTAATTAATGTGCTAATTATTTATATTACTAATATACTAATTATTACTATAAATTAATATATGTTAATATATGTTAATATACCAAGTATTTGTGAATTTCTACACATGCACACACAGAGGTTTTTTAAAAAAAATTAAACCAAATAAAATACAGACTTTTGTCAATGAACTCATGGGCAATGAAATTCTAAGACCATAAGTACTGTTCATTTACATCTGGGGCTATATTGTTCGAATGGAGTATGACAATATATAAAACTTTTCGGCTAAAAGTAGACTTCTTACTGTGAAACATAAAAAGACAGATAATAAACCATCAAATGTTCTTATTCCTCCTCTCACTTTTTTGTCTCATACTATATGTCTTCTGTACCAAACATGGGTGTAAAAAGAAAAGTCAACTGTAGCTAGACAAAGCAACATTGGAATAATGTTAGAAATTCAAGAACTGATAACAAACTCAAATATCAGGTTTTGGAAATAGGTTTTTAAAAAAAGTCAGGAAACAATCATATTTGGTAGGAACAATCTGATGGTCTCTGCCCTTACCACTGTGGAAGGCGTCCACTAGTCCTTAGTGCTGCATTCAATAAGAACACTCTCATTTGCTAGGACTGAACCCTAACCTGTCCTCTTTGTGCCTCCAACTCTAGATACAAAGTTTTGTAGGAGAGCAACTGATTGGTTGAACCTAAATCACACGCCTAAACCACTGATCCTCAGAAGCAGAGAGACGAAAGTTAGTCATACTTACACTACCATGCTAAGAAACACGACAATACATCTGACAAAGTGGAGTGTCTCCTAAAGCAAGAAAGAAAGCTGACCTAAAAGTGCAAATGTCTATGGCATTCTTGAATATCGTTCCATCTTTGCCTAGTATTTAAATTACTACTGAATGATTACTGACTCTGCATCTCCATCTAAAATCCCATTTCTTCGAGTGCCTGGTGGCTTAGTCGTTTAAGCAATAGACTTCTGTGCAGGTCATGATCTCACAGTTAGTGAGTTCGAGCCCCGTGTTGAGCTCTTTGCTGACAGCTCAGAGGCTGGAGCCTGCTTTGGATTTTGTGTCTCCCTCTCACTCACTCCCACTCATGCTCTGTCTCTGTCTCTCTCTCAGAAATAAATAAAACACTAAAAAAATTTTTAAATAAAATGAAATCCCACTTCTTTTTAAAAATGTTATGTTTATTTTGAGAGAAAGAGAGAGAGACAGCATGAGTGAGGGTGGAGCAGAGAGAGAGGGAGAGAGAATCCTAAGCAGGCTCCACGCTAACAGCACAGAGCCCAATATGAGGTTTGATCCCATGAATTGTGAGATCATGACCTGAGTCAAAATTGAGTCCAATGTTTAACCAGCTGAGCCACCATTCGGTTACATAGATCCCACATACATCCCAAAGCTAATTGTGATGCATCCATATCATTCTCATTCCCCTCCCAAAAATTCCTGGGCCTCACTTCCTTTTCCAACAAAAAGTTCAGTTATTCTACTAATTATACAAATGAGGAAGCTGTCCTAAAAATTGTCCACTCTCTGAAGTTCCCACTGTAAATAATAGATCATTTACCAAAATTGGCCATTTCTACATCCACCACTTCCTTCACTCAGGCCTTCAACATTTGCCAGTTCGATTATGGCAAATGCCTGTTTACCTATAGTATCACTGCTTTCCATAGAGTCAGTGGTCTTTCTAAAATCAGACCGTGTCAAATACCTTCTCAAAGAGATTCAAAAACTTCTTGTGATTTTAGTATAGTTACTAACTCAGTATCATATTTACAGACTTAGTGAGTTTGACACATGCTTTGCTTTGCAGTGTTATCTCTATTTTTTTAGCATTTTATAAACTAAATTTATCAAATCATATTTATCTATGTTTTAAATATTATAATTTCTAATAATAAGATATAAAAAATAAACGAAAGACTGCATTTGCTAATTCATTATAAAATACATGTCATTTTTTAGAAATAAAAATAATGTGAGAAAAATGTGTATTGTGTGCTTTATTGCTAAAAACTGCCAATATCTAGAATTCTATGAACACTTGCATTTCTGGCTTCAACGGCTTGGCATGAGCTACTTTGTCCTCCTGGATGATACATGTAATAATAGCTCCACCAGTCACCATCTAACTTTGAATCATCTTTTTAAAAATTATGTTTTCATAAAGTCTTTATTGACCCATCATCTTACCTCCTCAATACCTTAGGATACTCTCAATAACGTGATATTCTCATTTGCTACCTATTGTTGCCTTCACCTACCTAATTATACACTGCGGCAGGCTGAGTAATGGTCCCAAAGATGTCCATTTTCTGACACTGAGAGCTTGCAATATAATCACCAATATAATCACAAAGATCATCACAAGCAGAAGGCAAGAGTGTCAGAGTAAGTAGTAGATGTGACAGGAGAAGATGGACATTGGAGGAATATGGAGAAGAGGCCACAAATCAAAGATTACAGACAATCACAGTTCACAGGAAAAAGCAAGGAAACAAATTCTCTGCCTGGAACTATCAAAAGGAAACCATCCCTGCAAAATCCTTAGCTATAGCCCAGAGACATTAATTTTGGACTTCTTGCCTCTAGAACTGTAAGATAGTATTTTTGTTGTTATTTTAAGCCATGTGTTGTAATTTGTTAGGGAAGCTATAAAAAGCTTATATATATATATATATTGTTTTAAAATCTCTCTCACTATTAAATGCCCTGATAAAAAAGATCATGAGGGTGCCTGGGTGGCTCAGCCAGTTAAGTGTGGGACTCTTGATTTCTGCTCAGGTCATGTTCTCCACAGTCTGTGAGATCGAGCCCCATGTTGAGCTCTGGGATAACAGTGTGGAGCCTGCTTGGGATTTTCTGTCTACTCTCTCTCTGCCCCTCTAGCTTGCTCTCTCACTCTTAAAGATAAATAAAGAAACTTTTTTTTTACTTAAAAAATAGAACTTATATAACAAAAAAGATAGAAAGGGGACTGATTGGCTTTTGCATTTCTACAACATAGAGTCAGAATTAACTTTAACATTTACTAACATACACCAATTGAGTTTCATAGGCTTCAATTACAGTTATACCTACAGACCTCACTAATTTAAGCAAAGTACCCTCTATAATTTTAGGAGAGTAACTAAATATAAAAGAGAGTAAAAATAGGTAAGACTCACTATAACTTTAGCCTTGCTTAAATTTCATAATCATTATACCCCTTGCCCTAAAAGACCTCATAAGCACTCTGACTCAATGAGTAATACATTAAAATTAAATGAAGTCTTTGGCCCTTACAAAGTGGCTTGATAAAATGGGACTTCATGGACTCCAGTTAAAATAGTTAATATGGCTGAATATAAATTAAAATAGGACCTTTGAGATTTAAAGCATTGTATAAGATCTAATTAATGAACAGATCATTGTCTCCACTGCTTCTCTGGTTGGCAGCCTGATATAGTAAAGTGGGTTAATATAACCTTAAGGCTATGGTCCTATCCATTACTTCCCTATATCCACCGCCCGATATTGTTATTCAAATTGTAAGCTCCACTCAATCAGCAACTGGTAAATACTTTGCTATTCTAGATTTTGCCTATTTCAACTGCCTCTGCAGTTTGCCCTTACTCTGAAAAGACAAAATATGCCTTTCCTAGGCTACCTGTGGTGTAGCTCTATAGGCTTGAAATCATACAATCTTTGCACATAAGATCTTGACTATACCCTCCTTTCTCCAGGAATGATGTTACAATGATGACTTTCTCCTCCAAGGAGAATCCTATTACACACTCATTGAAGACATACAAGTCTAATATATTTTACTGCATTTTGGATTCTGGAGGCAATATATTCCTGATTTACACATTTTATTTAATCTCACTTACTGTTCAGCCTTCCTTAAATGGAATCCATTCCAAAAAAATGCTCTAGAATCTGTCCAAATTAAAATCAATAGGCACTCATGCTAGGGCTCTCAAGCTACATTCTTTCATGTCTCCCAGAGACTCTAGACTACCTATCATGTCCAATTCCTCGTGGGCTTCCAATGGAAGAAACTACTTTATTTGCCTTTGTGCTACATATGATTAGAGATGACATTGCAGGCCAAGAACTGGACTCTCCTAGAAATGGAGGCTTTTTGGACTCTGAGCCTCTAACCCTCCATACATACCTATGTTGCTGTTTTCCATCCCTATACAAGGATGTCCCTGATAAAGAAAGGAACACAAGGATTAGTACAGTGTACTTGGTCAAACTTTAGGCAATCATCTTAACACTGGATATCAGAAAATGTCTCCATCTGCACATTTTTACACACTTTTGGCCATTGAACAAGACTTACCTCTTTTAGGGTAAAGAAGGCTGAGATTCTTTTTTGTTCACTGCTACCCAAAATACAAAACAAAATTATATGTATCTTTATGTATAATAAGGTCACAATGCAAGGCCTCATTAGGATTCCTTTTGAAATATTATATATTACTGATAGTGACCAAAGCATACATTTCACTTCTAAGAATGCATAATAGGCTCTCAAGAAAGTCATTCAATTGAACTTTTATCACCCAGATTGATCTTGGGCAGCTGGATGGAGACCTCATATGTTCCTTAAAGAACACCTATTTAAGTTGGAAAATGGCAAATGGACTCCTAAAGGGTTCTGTGTCTTCTCTCAAGACTTAATTTTACTTAATTAAAAAAAGGCCCCTTGACCAACTCACATGTAAGATCAAATTTTAAAAACTCTCCTTTCCTTTAATTATTTAATTATTTATTTTTAATGTTTAATTATTTTTGAGAGATAGACTATGAACAGGCAAAGCGACAGAGATAGAGGGAGGTACAGAATCCAAAGCAGGCTCCAGGCTCTGAGCTGTCAGACCAGGGCCTGATGTGGGGCTCAACTTTATGAACCAGGAGATCATGACCCATGCCAGAGTTGGATGCCTAACTGGCTGATCCACCCAGGCACCTCCCTTTCCTTTATTTAAAGTTGGATAAATCTAATTTCCATCTATACTCCTTAAGGAGAGTTTCCCATGCCTTAAGGAAAACCTTGCAAAGTTTACTATTAGCTGTGGCATTTTAAAAATTAATGAAGATTGTTGCTTTTCCCAGGGGGCAACTGCCCTGTATTGGTCTATATTCTGAGTCTTCATGACTTCTGCTACTATCTCCCTCCAACTTTCCACCAGGACTACCACCCATGAATCTCTGACCATCATTACCACCACTTCTTTCTCTTGGTTACCAACACCTACCGCTAATCTTTATATATACCTATTGAAATATCAGTTAATACACTGTAACAACATTATTGCTATACTCCTACCTTGACCCAAGGAATATACCAAGATGTTGTCTTAAAAAAAAAAAAAAAAAAAAAAATATATATATATATAACTCATACTTTCAAACACATTAAAACTGCTCCAAATATTATTATTAGAGACTTTAGAAATCCTAGATCTGTTTTCTTGGCTAATACCATACAATAGGATCGTGGTATGAGCTGGCTTTCAAGAATTCCTCGTTTTTCCACTTGCTTTCCTCCTTTTACTCTTATAAGAATATGTTATCTACCCTGTTTAGGACAACTTATACTCTACCCTATGAAAACCTTCTCTCCTATATAGTTTCTTAAATTACCCAAAATAAGGTAAAACCATGTCAATATTCAAGGGATCGATATAGTTATTTTTGTTTATTTGAAATCTGTCTTGACAGAGTTTTGAGGTCTTGGCTCAGAGGTCACTCAGTTCTCCTTTTTTGAGCAGTTGATTGAATTCACAACTCAACCATTTCTACTACTGGGTCCTCACAGCCCAGACCACAATGCACCTCCCCTTATTGCCCCATGTTCAGGTATTAGATAACTCATGACAGTTCCTATGTATTGGAGCATAAAGAATTATTCAAAATAACCAATCCATAGGAAACCTGGAAAATCTAGCTAAACCCACCCCGTTTGTTATGCATAAACTTCCCCCTACAGCTTTAGCTTGCTGTTATCTGTTCTTCTAGTGTAACCTACTATGTGCTCCAGCCTGGAAGTCTCCTCTCATTTGGAGCTGTAAGTAAGACAGTTCTGATTTTTATCTTTTCTAGTGTTTTGTGTTGTATCCATCCATCAAAAGAATTATAAATTTTATAAAAACATATACATACACTTTACCTTCTTAAAGTTGAATTATATCACCCTGTTCCTCTACCCTGTTGTGATTCAATTTAACTTTTATAAACAAAGGAATGTTAGCAGAAGTGACAGTGTGCCAGTTTGAGTCTAAGTGTTAAGAGACACTTGATGGTTTTTTTTTAATTTTTTAATGTTTTATTTATTTTTGATACAGAGAGAGACAGAGTATGAGAGGGGGAGGGGCAGAGAGAGAAGGAGACACAGAATCTGAAGACAGGCTCCAGACTCTGAACTAGCTGTCAGCACAGAGCCTGACGTGGGGCTCGAACCCAGGAACGTGAGATCCGACCTGAGCCAAAGTCGGAGGCTTAATGACCGAGTCACCCAAGTGTTCCAAGAGACATTTGATACTTTAATTGTGTTCTTCTGTCATATGCCTTTCTTCATAAGAAAAGCTACTCTGGGGTCGATGCTATCCCTTTAGGCATAATGAAATTAGGTAGAGCCAAACCTCTCTAGTTAAACTCAACTGGACCCACCCTGTGAAGTAGAGCTATCCATCCCTGTTGAGGCTGCATGAGCTGTTCCAGTTGAATGCAAATGAATAAAAAATAAATGCTTAGTTTATATGCCAATGAAATTCTGTGGTTATTTGTGACAGTAACTAACTAATAGAAGGTGACTACACTTGTGACTAAGTCTTTTAACTAGGTTGAAAAAGAGAAAAGACCTGCAACTTTAGAAACCTGGTCCAGGGTAGCACTGGGCCACCATAGCTAATCAAACTGCTGAATAATTTTATCTTCCTTTCTTCTTTCTGTAGACTGATAATATTCTGCAGAAACAAGAGCAGTATAGAATATCTTGAATAATATCAAATGACACTACATCTTCTTTCAACACTATATAGCACAAATGTTTGAAATAATGTAACAAATTTGTCAGATTTTTAGTGGTGGTAACTGTATGGCAGTCGTGTGTGGTCATTTTATCAAAGTAAGGATGTAATATTTCCCTTTCATGTGAGTTAGGATGTCAATTTGCACACTTATAAGTGAAAAGCGACTGATCATTATCTTAATGTCTTAAGGTGGGACATCTAAAGGAACTAGAATGGAGGAGGATTGGAGCCTGGACACATCTGTCATCACTGAGTTGTAGAGGAAGCCACTTCAGTGGCGATGATATAATCCACAGATTATATAGAAGGTGTAGCCATTGACAGGTTTGTCATTAGTATCTCTTCAGGAAAAATCTGTTATTAGATGTTATGTCATCTTGCTTCAAAGTGTAATATTTAATTTTCAAGTAGAAAACAGGCCAGGGATTCAAAGCTGGAGAATTAGAAGGCAGTCCACTTAATTAATGAATGAAATAATGTACTTAATGTCCCCTATTTCCCAGCATAGTTATATAGGTAAATTTATAGAAATAAACCAATGCTTATGCCATAAAAATATTTTTAAGATACATAAAATAGATTATTTATCCCTAAATCTCAGAGAAGCACAAGAATTGGGTTAGAATAATCATCAATATTCTGGAAGAAAATGTAAAGAAAATCTAAAAGTTAAGAGAGAAATTATTTTTTGATATAAAAATATGTCAGCATTATCAGATATAAATAGTAAAGAATACTCTAAAATAGTTTATTTTAGATTTTATGACATCATAATTATTGAAGAAATATAAATAGAAATTCTGTGAATAATTAAGTGGTAAGTATTATGGGAAAAATGAGGAACTACAGATCTATAATCTGAGGTATTTATATTCTAAAAACCATGCAAATCAACAATATAAGAAAGATTCTAAGACACAAGAGAGTTATATAATACTTTTTATAATTAAAATAGGGACTTATTGTATCATTGAGAATCCTGTCGCACAGATAGTTTCAATATGTTATTGAAGTCCATATGGCTAAATGGAAGTAGAGTCATACTAGTGCCCAGGTCCCTGGACATCAAGTTCAGGGATAAATTCTTTATTCATAGTCTTCACATGAAAGTAAATAGAAAGGTAATGATTCTTCAGTAGGCATTGTAGAGATTCAGAAATGAGAAGAAAACAGCATTTAGTGTCAGTCAGTTTCCGAAATTTTCTAGAAATTATGCAACTTCAATGGACTTAAGGGTGGTTGAATATATAAAAGACATGTGAAGGTAAAATAGTTAGACAAGAATTTAAATTGTTAGTTTGGTGATCAGTGAATGGAATGTCTAGCATGATTCAAGCCCTATGTAAATAAACAGTGGCAATTAAAATGTAAAGTATTTAAATTTGTATCATATGCATAATATATATAACAAATATATTAATATATGTAATGTATAAAATATGCATTATAAACAATATGAACTTCAAATAATAGGGAAGAAGATTTTGGGGTGCCTGGGTGACTGAGTTGGTTAAGCATCCAACTTCAGCTCAGGTCATGATCTTGAGGTTCATGAGTTCGAGCCCCATGTTGGGCTCTGTGCTGACAGCTCAGAGTTTAAAGTCTGCTTCGGAATTTGTGTCTCCCTCGCTCTCTGAGTCTCCCCTGCCCTGCTCTTTCCCTCTCTCTCTCTCAAAAATAAATAAACATTAATTCAAAAAAAATAAGGAAGAAAATTTTAGAATAAGGTATATTAATGTTCTATCATGAAAGCACAGTTTGAAAAGACATACTTTGACAATGTTATGCAAAAAAAATAATAAGCAAATAAAATATGAAAAATTATTGAAATTTTGATATAAGAATTGACAGCTTCATTGTGGTGACAGATAATTGAAGGGACATACATTAAATTGAAAGCATTACAGAATCACTGAACTTTATAATTGGAAGGTACCTAAGAATATTTATTATAACCATTAAACATCCCTTAAATCTCTTCCATAATAGATCTGGTATTTGGTCATGGCCCATACTTAAAACACTCCCTTCGTCTTTTCTTCCAAAGAACTGTTGACTCATTCTTTGAACATTTCTTGCCCTTATACTGGTCTGAAGTCCTAGTTCAATGCTAACTCTTCTGCAATTGTATCTTTTCCAAGCTGTGTACTAGTATTTCCTTCTTTCAGCTATTCATTTTGTGTTATAGTATTAAGCCACTACACTAATCCTATTAGACTATATCTTTTAAAAGTAGAGTATTCAAACTTAAGAATTATAGTATAACATATCCAAACTGCTATAAAGGGGGACTTCTCCTCATTTTAAAAAATACTTTATTTCAGTTTGCATAATATAAGTATCTTTTCTTGGCCACAATACAATGTTGATTTATATAGAATATAATGCTAGGTCATAAGGTTTAATTGTTATCCTTAAGAAAAATTCTCTTTTATCTACTTGTAAAGTTAGTATTTTGCAAATAAGTACAAAAGATACTCTTATACCTGCTAATTTGTAGTTGTTACATAAATCTCTGCAAACTGTCTGTCATTTTATATTTAAATTGGTTATCAAATTTAAAAATTCACCCTGTTCTGCGGCATATACAAAGTTAATATGCATCTTTTCTAAATTTTTGTCAAAATATTGAAAAGTATCAAGTAGGAAAATATTTAAAGGAATGATATTTAATTAAAAGTAAACCATGACCTTTTGGATTCAAATCTAGATTTTGCTAAGAAACAAAGTAGTATTGAGAATGCAACTTGGAAAATGAAATGGTGGCTATCACAAAGTTCTTGAGCAATGAAGAAATAAGTAAAATAAGTTTCTTTTTTAAATCTATACTTACAATATATACTTAAACTTAGTGCTATCATCCATCTCTGCCACATACATTCACAAGTAGTTACCTTCACTACATTTTTTGCTACATAGTTTTTTCTTTCCTGCTCATTTTCTCTTCAAGAGAAAAT
Source organism: Suricata suricatta (assembly GCF_006229205.1). Classification (NCBI taxonomy): domain Eukaryota; kingdom Metazoa; phylum Chordata; class Mammalia; order Carnivora; family Herpestidae; genus Suricata; species Suricata suricatta. The sequence continues at coordinate 40,316,290 of NC_043702.1, forward strand.
AAAATTCCTCAAGGGTAGAGAATTTTCAACCACAGTGCCCAGGACAAGACTGGATATATATCTGCAAATAATCATGTGCTGATTGATTTAGCAAAATATGTCATTAAATTTTATGGCTAAAATTATGTTTAATGTTAATCAATAGTTAAAGCCTTTTTAAATTTTGGGAATTTATTCCTGTATTCACTTTTAAAAACAGAATATAAAGAGTATAATAACATTAAAATGTGCAAAATATATTTAGACTAGTTTCAAATATAGAATTTCACAGAGAACAAGAAACGTAACGAATCTATTAAATGAGCCAGAATATCAAGTCACAGCTTCCTAAGCTATTAGAAGCTGTGTGGATCCTCTCTCAGCTGGAAGTGACTAACTCTAGGTGTCATAGCATCCTGCTGACAGCTTAGCTTTTATATGACAGCAGTGATTAAATATTATCCATAAATTTTTTTCATTTCATCAAATTGAATCATAATTTTCAAGGCAAATAAAAGATTCATTTGTCACAAATATTCATAGAGCTGTCCTCAAATGATACCATGAGATTAGACTCGTTCCAACTGAACTCACAGAGAATGGATTCAAAATCTCAATATAATATGTCAAAAATGAAAATTAACTCCTTATTCATCTTCCAAGTAACAATAGGGAAAATTGTCCATGACCATCCTCTTGCCAGATTTTCTCTTTCAGAGATGCATATAGTAAAGTACAACAGTGGTTTAAAATATATCTTCCTTTAAGTACTTAATCCTTTCCAACTGTGAGACAGGGTAAAGCTAACAAAAGGGCCTCTTTTCTTCCCATGTCATTTCATAAGATGTTGATTTTATATTTTTTTCCCAAAGAAAGAAGATGCCAGGAATCATGGAAAACCCAAATCATAAATTGATAGGATTAGATATAAAAGCTGTGCATAAATAAAATAAATGAGCCTTCCCAGTTTTTCAGGCTGATATATGATCAGAATTATCCTTTGCAACTTCCTGAGAAACAACTTTAAAAAGCCAAAGTCTCATTTTAGATTCCATTCAATTATACCTGCTGGAAAACCAAAATAGTGCTGAAAGAGGCCACACTTCTGGTCTAGATGCTACTCAGAACGATGTATTTGTTTTACATTTTAACATCTTCATTGAACACCTATTATATAACATGCACTGTGTCAGGTGTTACTTGGTGATATAGTCAGGGATTTAAAAAACCATGGTCCATTTTTGCTAATTAACTTAAAATATATTTGTTTAACAGGCATTTTTATAGGTGCTGGAGATAATGCTTTACACAAAGTAAACAAATCTTTATGTATTTTATATTTTAGTAGAGGCAGAAAAGGCAGAAAAACACATTGTATTATAATATACAATGTTGTAGAGTAACATATCAGAGATGAGTAAGAGTTAATGTATTCCTCCATTCATAACAAACATTTATTGAACCCAGATTTAAAGCCAGCTACTTTTTTATGTAAGTTAGAGTGATCAGGTAACATTACAAAATTTTAAAAAAGCCCTTATTGAATTATATTATAAGGAGAAAAGCAATAAATATAGATAAGTAAATAACATATGATAGAAGGTGAAATATGCTATGGGAGTTCCTCATATGTAATATTAAAGGAGAGTAGACCTGGCTAACAATGAAACCACCCAAAACGTTGGTGTAAGTTCTCAACAGACTTCTGTCACATTTCTGCTCCAATGAAGGTTGGCCCGAGAGTCAGTATTAGAGGGAATTCCTCCCACAGGGCTGAGCTGTGAGGACTGAATTCAGTTCTTTTCTTTCCATGGAAGGTGAAGTAGTAAGAGGTACAGATATATATTGATTTCTGAGTTGTACCAGTGGATTGGCTCATTGATTGGAGTTCTCAAATAAAAAAGGCTGATGAATTAGGGACAGGAAGGTCTGGGGAAGAAGAAGGTGTATGGACACAAAGCAAGCAGATATGCGTAACTAATGTTAATCTCCATCAAAGATAATCCTTTTCCAGAAAGAATCCCTTCAAACAAGGTAGACAGGATTATTCCAGTGCTTACACAAGGGGCTCATGACCAGAGTCTTCACAGCAGAAGTGATTAAGGTTATGCATAAGTTTATTAAAATGGATTTCTTCTCACCAAGGCTGATCTAGTTGCCACCACTGATGAATGCCCAACCGACAAGTGCAGAGATTGTTGCAGAGTTCCACAGGACACTATGACTTGGCACATCTAACCAGCCACTTGGGACAGGTTAATTAAGTATGACCCTTTCTGCAATGGAGAGAACCATAATTATCCCTTTCCAAAACAAGCAAAACAAAACAAAACAAAACAAACAAACAAAAACATACACTCTGGATATACATTTTCCTTTCTTGTCCACAGTGCATCAACACCACCATCTGAGGCCTTACAAAAATGCCCGATAACTCAACAGAATATTTCTTGTGACATTGACTTAGACCAAGATACCCAGTTTATCACAAAAGAGGTATGGTGATGAATTAATGAGCCTAAGATTCATGGGTCTCACTAATTGCATTCTATTACAGTGATAGAATGAAGTCAGCTTAAAAACACAATCCGAGGGTATTGTTTTCCAGCAGATGGTATGCCCATTGAACCAACAGCTGATATTTAGGTCTAGAAATTGAGGAGGAGAGGAAGGCTTGCTTCCTCACCATTAGTCCAAGTTACTCACTTTTAAATTTGTGTTTCCCATACCATGTTAATTTTTAGAGGTATAACTTTCCAAGTAGAGAAAAAAAGGGTTTGAAACTTTTGAGCTTCTAATTCTGCTGAAGTCAATATATAATGGTAGGAGTAATCTATCTTGATAACCATGAGAAGATATAGTTCCTACAACACAATAAGTTCAAAAAGAAATATGTCTGGAATCCATAAATTCCCTGGTATATCTCTGGTATTTTTGTAACAACTGAAAATGTCAATTGTATAAAACACAATTCCCAAGTTTCAAAGTAATCTGGGAATCACAACCCAGGTCTGGGTCATCTTATCCATCAAGAACCAGATTATAGCTGACGGTAACCAACTGATAATAAAATCCTTAAAGTTTATTTTTGTGTTGGTTGGTGTGTTCAAGAATAGAACAACTAGTAATAACATTTAGAGATTGGATTTTCAGACATATTATCAGGGAAGAATTGAAGGTGATTATTGAATATTGTCACAGAGCATGAACAGATCTGAATTGTGCAAGGAATAGAATATACCATTTCAGTTTATGCACTACCCCATCTCTGCTCCCTGGCCTTGCTTTCTGAGTAGAGAGTGGCACCTAACAGCTGGGGAAGTTGTTACAGTTCTCACTTTCACTTCAAAAGACTGAGTGACTCCCTGGATATATTTTATAAGTGCCTCAGTTCTAACTTACACTGAGAGACCCTTCCCAGGCTGCCACTGGGTTTCTGATTGTCAGTGAAATGTAAGATACAAGTTCTTCAGCAGCCACTATAATTTCAAGGAGGTTAAAACTCACTAGGGTTAATGTTTAATGTGGCAGATTTGTTATACACATAATTTTTCTCCCACTTTTCCCAGGATAAGCAGCTAGAGAAGCAAAATCTCTGAAGATGTGTGAGAAGAAGAGAGATTGTTCAACCTGCTCAGAAATGCAACTCCTTATAATTGCTTTGCCCTCTTCTCAGCCTCATTCTCATTCCCCTCCTCCATTCATCCACAGGACTTCATCACCAATAAAATTTTATGGCATGAATTTGCCTCAGGTTGATTCATCAGGGAACAGAAACTAAGACAACATGTAACAAAACATTTCTCAACTTTTACCATGACCTGTAGGGGCTATAATAATATTACTGACTCTGAGAACATTAGAAAACACAAATATACTGAAAAAATTTAGCATTTATTTCAAAAATTTTAAGAAGACTATGCCTAAAAGCAATGATTTAGCAGATGTAGTTTCAGGAAGTTCATTTATATGTTACTCTTTGCAGCATTAATTTTCCTAAAAAAGTAATTATTTTTCTAAATTAAGTTTCCCTGTTCATGTATGAAAAGGGAAGATACTGTTGTTAATGTGTTGACTCCCCTAGCAAAACACATTTCTCAACTAGTTAAGTAATCCTGGTTCATTATTTATAGTCACCATTAATCATGTGTATCAATCGATGTTAATAAACAAGGCTCTTGGGAATTTATCTATAAAAGGTGAAATATTTTAAATTTTTAAAATGTTTATTATCACTGAGAAACAGAGAGAGACAGTGCATGGTCATGGGAGGGGCAGAAAGAGGGAGAGACATAGAAACCAAATCAGCTCCAGGCTCTGAGCTGTCAGCACAGAGCCCGATGCGGGACTTCAACTCACAAATCATGAAATCATGGCATGAGCTGATATCGAAAATTAACTGACTGACTGAGCCACCCAGGTGCCCCAAAAGGTGAAATATTTTATATCATTGTGAATGATATTCAGTTAATTCAGTTAAATTCAGATATTCATTTAAAAGTTTGAGCATAAAATTATTTATTTTTGTACTGATAATATAAATAGAAATTTTGGGACTGCATTCATTATAGTAATCAAACTATCTTTGCTAAATTTCTAAATTAAAAAAAATCTTACTGGTGTGATATGCATATAAATCAAGATTGCCATCCCTAAATTCCTGTAGTTGTCAATAATGTATGGATTTTTGATTCTGTATATTATTCTGTATGTTTTACTCATAGTAAAAATAACAAAACAAAATAATTTTCAGGAAATATATGTTTTTTTCTCTTTGCTGTCCATGACTAATTGGATATTTAATATATACAAAACTTCGAAGAACCAATGTTCAATAAACCTAAGTATAATGCACTGACACTGAATTTGTAATAAAGTATTCTATTTTTTACCTGTCAAAATTAATTGAATGTCTTTAATCAAAATAAGTATATCATGAGTGTAGCATCACAAAATTAAGCTTTGAAAGCTTATAATTTTAGCAAATTGAAAATATTAAAAACATAGCACACAGACAGGAGGACAAATTTCTACAAAAAAAAAGGGAAATAGACAAAATGAGAGTACGAACAGAGAACAAGATTTCAGTTTGAAGTTTTATAGTTTGCTTTGGAATATCTCCTTCTGTGTGAAGAGTCCTATCATACAACTGGCGTTATATTAGAGGCAGACAGTACTATAGCATTGAATAAAATATTAAAAGATATACTATATTAACTTACTCCTCATGCTATATTTTATCTGCAAATAATAAATATAATGAAGCTTTTTTGTGTTAATATCCATGTATATATGTTATTTTTATTTAGATTCATTTTTAGTTTTTAAAGTTTATTTATTTATTTTTAGAGAGGGACAGAGAGTGAGTGGGGGAGGAGCAGAGACAGAGAGAGAGAGAGAGAGGGAGAGAGAATGGGAGAATCTCAAGCAGGCTCCATGCTATCAGCACAGAGCCTGAGCCACCCAGGTGTCCCTGTTATTTTTATTTTTAGAAAGAATTGTATTTTAGAAAATAAATTTTGAATAGGACTATTTTATAGATTCAATAATATAATAAAACCAACTTGTCAATTGATGAGTATTTCAGAAAGTATATACTTCTGGTTATTTCAATATACCTGTTCATTCTTAAAAGCATTTTTTTAGGACATTGAAGAATATGATCACCATAATTCTAAGACAGAGAAAAAAACATATAATATACAAATTATAACTATGAGGTAATGATAAACCTCTGAAGGGAAAAGGAGATCAAGTTATGATCTGGAGATTTTTAGATCAGTTGGTAACTGAAGTCCTAGACAAGGAGATATTTTAGCAGCTAAAGATAAAGTGATGCTGGATCTAAGTGGATATCAGATAGGAGGGCAATTTGGCAGAGGCAAAATGTGAAAAAAGGACCTGAGTTGTAACTAAGCCTAACTTGTCCTTAAAATACATGAAAGTCATTGAAATTGGAGGTGAGGGAAGCTCTAGTGATTGGAAAGCACATGAGCTTTTAAGGAAACTGGGCCAGATCGTGCAAGGCCTTGTAGGTTCTTAGACTGTTATTTTTTTCTTGCAGTCTAACTGTGAGGAAGAGCACTGAAGGGTTTTGAGTGTGGAGTAACATGATCCCGTTTATGTTTAAAAACATTCTTCTGACAGCTAGGGGGAAAACAGATTATGAGGACTGAGGCAGAGGTGGGGAGAAAAATTACACAACAAGCGGTGGACATCACATTAGTAAAAATTAAGACAGAAAAGAAACATGGCAGAATTGAATGTCCTCTACATACTAAGCACTGTGCTACACACTTATATAAATTATCTGTATGATTAATAGATATATTTATATATTAGTTGATTTGCTGTGGAAGCTTATTGAAGTTGCATATAAATTATTCAAGAATATATGAGGATAATAATATATAAGTATATAGTTAAATTAATTGCAACTTAAAACTCAGATTTACTCTTGACAAGGATTAAAGTTTAGTACAAAAAAGCAATGAAATGATATTATCTCAATATACATATGCAAATACAAGTAAGTGGTTATGCTCAACAATAACATAAGTAAAAGATTATTATAATAACCTCAATCATCTGAATTAATGAATGGATCGCTTCACTTGATAAAGTCACACTGAGTCCCAATACATCTCTTAATACAACTTTATCATTCAGCTCTATGAATCTGTTTAATTAATTCTGTATATTTTAACAATAAAAATCACAAAGAGATCAAGGTAAGTTGCCTTTGGGAGTCAGATAGAAATCAAGAATAAAATAAACACTGCCTGGTTTAGTATATTCCTCAAATTTATATTTTTTATATTTTCCAATGATTCACCATATAGATATTTAGTGATGGAAAAGATATTAAGTTTTTCCTTGATATAACCCACCTATTTAAAATTCTTGAAGTTTCTTATCTTATAGGAATAGTGATTAATAAAATTATATATGAAATGACCACATATAGAAGATCTATGAAGCTCTCACTTGCTGAATATCTATATTTGATTATATTACTTTCTACCTCTGTGGGATGAATATAGATAGTTCCCTAAAAGAAAAATAGTTTGCCTTGAAAATAAATTTATGGGCAATTTCATCAAGTCATCCTTGGAGATAGAACCTGGAAGCAAAAGATATTACAATGCCAAAAGTGTTCCTCAAGAGGCCAAATAAATTAAATCTTCAGCAGGGAAGCTGCATGAAGACTGGTTTGCAACAGCCATGTTCTGCATCCAGATTTAAAGCATTATGTACAGTCACACCAAACGGGGTAGCCCCATTAAGTCATTTTATTATTCCCTGCTCATTACACTACACCCACTGCCCTTTTGAAAGTATTTTTACTTTTCTTCTAAACATAAGTTGTTGAACACCAACCATGACTGAAGTCGCCATTACTATGTTCGTAGTTATTATGCACATTAACAGATATCTTATACGCCCCAAGGAGATGGAATTATAGATGAAAGGTTATGGCATAGGGCAAAGAGTTTGGTGCTTAATGGGGAAAAACAATACTCTCAAAAGTCCAATAAACAGTTCTAAAAGAACTTCCTCTCCTACTATCATTTCCATTCAGTGTTTAACTTTTGAAACTGATTCTCAAACTGTGCCGAAGTTCCCTGGGACACCACAATGAACGAACAGGCACTGTGTGGTATCTTCAAATTTTAAGGAAAACAGAGTAACGGCTATTGGGTGTTATTCAAATTAAACTATTAATTGGTTTGGAGCAACTCAATAAAAGGAACTATTAGCTTTTGTTTTGTTTTATTTTTATTTGATTTTAGTCTGGAAGTGTGGGAAAACATTCTGGGGTACTAAGGGTGCCATGACCTGAAAGATTTTGAAAACCACTCGTTGATACTGATTTTAGGACAATATACAGTGAAACCTTCAACTTGACCAGGAACATGCCAGGGGTCAATTAAAAAAAGAGAGAGCTATAATATTTTTTATAAACATTCCATTAGAGATACCCAGAATTTATTACTAAATTATCAGCATAAAATACTGAGATTAGTTAGCAGATTAAGATTCTTAGCCAGAACTAAGAAAGGAATAAGCAGATACAATTTAGGCAGTAGGATTAGAGAATTAAGTTCTTTCTGTTCATTAACCTCTTTAATTTGTTGTGCCTCTGGAATTATCTAAATTAACTGTTCAGATTATTAGAACACTTGTGCATCTCCCCCCACAAAAAAACGACCACAGAAAAACATGGAAATTAATAAATGTTAATTTGACTGCATAAACCTATCTAGGGAGGCTGAAAACAGCCTCCTTATAGACAAAATTTAAGGTATTATCTTTCTTCACCTGAGATAGTATAAATTATACTTATTTCAAGTATGAGAGTATTTATACACAAAATCTCTTACACACTTTAAAGTGAAAAAGTACATACTTTTTCTTTAAAATGTGTAATTGGGAGCCTGGGTGGCTCAGTCAGTTAAGCATCTGACTTCGGCTCAGGTCATGATCTCACAGTTCCTGGGATTAAGCCCTATGTTGGACTCTGAGCTGACGCCTCAGAGCCTGGAACCTGCTTCAGATTCAGTGTCTCCCTCTCTCTCTGCCCTACCCCCCATTTGCACTCTCTCTCTCTCAAAAATAAATAAACTTAAAAAGAATTTAAATAGTGGCATAAATGCAAAGTTTACTGACAACAACCATTGATGTTATTTGAGAATCAAGTGAATGATTCATTACTCCTAAGAAATAATAAGAATATAATTACCCATTTCATAAGATTTTAGGTTTTGACATTATATTCATTTTAAGATTCAATTTATTGTATTTGTGCACAATACTTAGCTCATACTTGTTACTAATGGAAATTATTTCATTTTATATTACTTTATTTTTATTCAGATAAGCAACAACATGTAAAACTGGAACATAATTATTTCTGAATTCCCACAATAATTTATTATTAGAAGTAATGCTAAATTTGCTGATCATGGAAGCACAATGCTAATGCCAAAGACCAAATTAAATGCACCTCAACAAATAATTTGTCAATTATTTTCTGCATTTTTTCTGTATATCTCTGATATTTGAGAACTTTAGATTGATTCTCAAATAACATTTATTGACAAATTAGATAATAATATTCTTATTTTATATTAATTAAAATGGTATACTATAACTGTTATTGTGTAACCGCCTAAGCTTTTCTTTTTTTATTAAATATTTTTATGTTTATTTATTTTTGAGAGAGAGAGAGAGACCAAGTGTGAGCAGGGGAGGGGCAAAATCCAAAGCAGGCTCCAGGCTCTCAGCTGTCAGCACAGAGCCCGACACTGGGCTAAACCTCACAACGCACCACGACATCATGACCTGCACTTAAGTCCAATGCTTTACCGACTGAGCCACCCAGGTGTCCCCCTCCTAAACTTTTTCATTACCACTCTAGAATCCTGTTATTTTAAACATTAAGGGCAAGTATTCTGAATGCCATAAAGTTAGACACTTTCAAAAATCATATGATCACATTAAAAATTTTTTGATTATATAAAATTCACCTTGATTTTGTCATAGTATATTAATATTAAAAGTGCCATGCCAAAATGTGTTTGTGTGATATGCAGAAATCAAAGTATCATGAGGTTATTATGAAGAATTCTATGACATTTGAAGATTTATTTAAAAGTGCAAAATCCTAGAAATAAACAAAATGAAGTTGACATACAAATAGAACTTTTAAATATTTCCACACCAGTAAAGAATTTGAATAAGTATTTAAATACACTTGTTATCATACCCCACAAAAAAATTTGTTTCATGCCCAGATACTTTCACAAATGAATTCTACAATATAATTGAAGAATTAATGCCAAGTATATACAAATTTTCCAGGTGACAATAAAAAATTTTCTTTTACTATTTTGTTAGGCTAATATACTTCATAAATGTAATTTATTACTTTATAAATGTAATATATGAATGACAGACCATTGTAGATTTAAAAATCCAGACAAATATAAATATAAAACTCCTCAAAAATATTTTCAAATTAAATCCAGTGATTCATTAAAAATATAATACATTATGAAAACTTTGGGTCTATGCCATGCATAAAAGACTGTTCCCCAATTCAAAATTTATCAAGGTAAGGTATCATATATATAGACTAACAAACAAATAAGTGATTACCTCAACACATGGAAAAAAACTATTTTATATATTCACATAAATTTGTTGTTGGGAGCTATTTGAACTCACCGGTAGAGTGAAAATTCCTGGTGAGGGTATGGCAAGTTTGCATGGTCTCTTGTCCCCAGATAGCTCCCAAAAATCTACGCTCTTGAAACTTTTCATTTCTGCTTGGGCACCAAACCTCAGAATGCTTTGCTGATCAGTGTCAGGAGCAGCCTGTTCCCCTGCCCAGTCCCTGAGGTGTGACTGCACCTGGTCAGGGAAAAGATGAGTAAACTAGATACACCCTAATGCAACATATAATTTTCCCCTCAGCAATTAACTGATAACTGACTACCTTCGGGGCCTGAACACCTTTGTAAAAGTCACTACTGCAATAAAATGTATCAATCACCTTTGGGATTGTGAGAGCAGGCATTATGACTCCTGAGAACCTGTTTTTTCTGGGAACTTTCTCTTAGAGTTATAAACAGTGTAATGACCCTTACTCATAAAAAACTGACCTTTACTAAACAATGCTGTTTACCTCTTGGTGAAAAGTCACTTTCTTAAGGCTAGGCCTGAGGTTTTGTAAAAAAAATACCTGTGACAACATAAGTGCCTGAAGCTAAGTTTTTTATGACCATCATTACTACTAGAATTGTAGCTTCTGCAGAACCCATGTCCTGGGAAATTATAAAACTTATCTATGAGAAATCAATTTCTGCTCTTTCTGGTCCTTGTACCTTTTGCAATAAATAAAGCTTGAGATCCAGACAGGGCAGAGACACCTGCCAGAAGGGCAGAGGTGCCTGCCAGAGATGTCTGGTGACCAGAAAGAAACTTGAGGCTCTCTCACTCTCTCTCACTGACACCATCCATCCTTCAGGGGAACCCTGGACCTGCTGGAGCTGGACTCTGGCAATTTGTAGTTAAAAATCTTTCTTCAAAAGCAAGGAACAATCCAAAAACAAATTTGAGGAAATATTTTCTTTATAATAGCAATGAAAAGCATAGATTATTAAATAATAAATTTAACCAGTAAGGCACAAAACCTATTATCTTGGAAATTAAAAAACAATACAACAGAAATTAGAGAAGACAAAAAATGGAAAAAGGGCCCACAGTCATAGATTATAAAACAATATTGTTAATATATTGATACTACACAAAGTAATCTACAGATCCAATGCAATCCCTTAATCAAAAATCTCAATTTTTTTAAGAAATGGAAAACCTATCTTAAAATTCATATGAAATACCAAGGTATCTCAGTAACCAAAATAATACTGGAAAGGACTAACAAAGTTGGTGGTCTAACTTAACTCCAACTTTTAAAACCTACTACAATGCTACAGCAACTAAAGTAGTGTTATAGTAGCATAAAGTAGACAAGACAGAATAGAAAGCCTAAAAATAAATTCACACATGGTCAATTATTCTTTACCAAGGATGCCAAGGCCATTCAATAGAGAAATGGCAGTCTCTTTAACATTAATGGTATTTGGAAAACAGGATATGCACATGGGAAAAAAAAAAGTTGTCCTCTTACTTTATACCATATACAAAAATGAGACCAAAATAGACCAAAGACATAAAGATGGGAACTAAAAATATGAACTCTTTAAAGAAAACATAAGAGGGGAGATTTATGATCTTGAATTTGGCAATTGTTTCTTAAATATGACACCAAAAGCATAAGGAACAACAACAAAAATAGCTAAACTGGACTTCATTAATATTAAATCTGTTTTGCATCAAAGGAAATTATGAAGAGAGTGAAAAATAACTTACAGAATGGGAGAAAGTACTTGCAAATCATATATCTGATAAGAGGTTAATATTCAGAATATATAAAGAACTTTTAGAATTCTACAAAAATTAAAATAACCTAATTATAAAATGAGCAAAGGATGTGAATAGACATTTCTCAAAGGAAGATAGATAAATAGTCAATGAGTAAAGACGCTGAGTGTCACTAAGTATTAGGGAAATGAAAATCATAAGCACAACAAAACACCACTTCACAGTTACTAAAATGGTTATAATAAAAAAACATAAGTGGAGAAATTGGAACCCACGTGCATTGCTGGTTAAAATATAGTGTGGCTGCTACGGAAAACAATATGGCAGTTTCTGAAAAAATTAAAATATAATTATAAGATGTAGCAAATTGACTTCTAAGTACTCAAAAAATAATTATAAGGAGGGACTGAAAGAGATATTTGTGTGATTATGTTCACCACAACATGATTTGAAATAGCCAAACTATGAGAACAATCTAAGTGTCCATTGATGGATGAATAGATAAACAAAATGTGGTATATGCAAACAATGCAATATTAGTCAGCCTTGAAAAGAAGGAATTCTGACACACGCTAAAACATTGATGAAACCGTGAAGACATTACAGAAAGTGATATGAGCCAAGCACAAAAGGATAGACACTGTACTATTCCACTTACATGAAGTGTCTAGGTAGTCACATCCTTAGGGACAGAAAGAATGAGGATTGCTGAGGGCCGAGGAGGAGGAGGAATGAGGAGTAATTGTTTAATGGGTACACCCTGCAGTTTGAAAACAGAAAACTCTTTAGATGGATGGTGGTACTGGTTTGCTCAATAATGTGAAAGTACTTAATGCCACAGAATTGTACCGTTAGAAACGATTAACATGGTAAACTCTATACTATGTATATTTTACCATATTTTTTTAAAGGAGGTATCTTCATGTAGGAAAAGGATGATATCAGATAGGTATTTGTACCTATAGAAAGAAATAAAATGTGCCAAAGTGAAGTAAAACTTTAATTTAAATAAGAGACATTTGTTTTTACTTATAGTAGCTTTCTAGAAGTAATTGTTGAAAAGAAAGTATTATAGTTTATAATACAGGTAAATGTAAAATAATGACAACAATTACAAGAAAGGGATTGAAAGTTAGAAATGACTCTTGTAAGTTTGTTACATTAAATGGGAGTGGCATGATATTATTTGAAAGAAAATTGTGATTACTATATATTTTCATGCGTTGACAATTAAAACATAACAAGAGAAGTGTAACTAATGAGCCAATAAAGATGACAAAATGAAATAATAGATAATTAATTAATTCAAAGAAAATAATTCAAAATAATTAATTTAAAGAAAAAATGCCTGAAAAAAAGAAAAACATATTGTTATGATTTAATAAGTAGCAAAAGGTTATAGATTAAAAATCAACTATATTATGAATTAAATCATACACCCAGTATAATGGATAAGATTGTGAGACTGCATTAGAAATACAACATAAATACATTTGGTCAGTGCAAACCGCCTTAAAGTGGATTGTACACTGCTTGTAGAAATATATAATCTTACAGCTACTTCAGAATATAGTCTTCAGTTACTTACCCCTCAAAATATCCACCAAAATATATATCCAAAATATACCTGAAAGAAAAGAAGTCATATATCCACACAAAGATTTGTATATAAATGTTTATAGGATCTTTATTTGTATTAGCCCAAACATGGAGATAGTCCAAAAGCCACTCTAGGGGTCAAGGGCACACTGCTCCAAGATGGGCCACTTTGGAATAAACATTCTTTTGAGCTAAAATTAATCAAACCCCAGCAGATGTAGGAAAATCTGTCTTTCCAGCTTTCAACTGCCTAAATTTACAGTGGAAAGAACAACCTATACCAGGAACAGAATTATTAACAGAGACTCCCCATTACATAATAGAGTTATAATCATAATAGGCCAAACTTTGTTTTTAAGAACATCTCCTTCCTGCTAATGATCTCCTTCCCTTTTGTATCCTCAGACACCATCTCTCTTCTTAGCTCATAACCTTCATGTTGCCTCATTGTTTGTGGAATTTCATGTCTGTGTGGGTTCCTTGAATGTTATGTGATTTTCTCCTATAAGTCTGTCTCATTTCAATTTGTTACAAATCCAGCTGGAAGAGCCTTGAAAGGCAGAGGAAGATCTTCCTCTGCAACACCACTTAAATGATAAGTAGATATACAAATTGTGGTAAATATACACAAAGGAATATTACTCAGCAAGGAAACATAAACTGTATATTCAATACCATGACTGCATCTCAAAATAAATTATATTAACTAAAAGAAGTCAGACCAAAAAAAGATCCATACAATTCTACTGTATTATTCTACTTATGCAAAATTTTACAAAACCATTTTAACAGAGAGCAGATTACTGGTTGTCTGGAGTAAGGGAGGGCAATAAATTGTAAAGAGGCAGAAGGAAATTTCTTGAGGGTAATTTTGTCTTACCCTTCACTGTGCTGGCAATTTCATAGATATATATATGTATATCATAACTTGCCAAATTGTATAATGTACATCAGTTATACTTTAATAAAGATTTGTGCACTGCACACACACACACACACACACACACACATATACACACACCCACTAAGGTCAAGTTCAAACATCAAATTTAAACATTAAATAATTCAAGTTTTATACAAACATTTATATAACAAAAGGAATATTTTCAAGTAATCCTACAAGTCTAGACTAATACAGATTCTTGAGCAAACGACGATAATGCAAGAAATGAGAATACTGGACCATCTAACTCATAAACATAGTGGGAAAATTCTGAACAACATATGGATAACATGAATT
>NC_043702.1:40331156-40360187 GCF_006229205.1 Suricata suricatta
TTCATAGCAGCAATGTCAACAATAGCCAAAACATGGAAAAAGCCTAAATGCCCATCACCTGATGAGTGGATCAAGAAGATGTGGTATATATACACAATGGAGTACTACATGGCAATGAGAGGGAATGACATATGGCCATTTGTAGGAAAGTGGATGGACCTTGAGAGTGTCATGCTAAGTGAAATAAGTCAGGCAGAGAAGGACAGAAACCATATGTTCACACTCATAGGTCTAACAGGAAATTTTCAGAATGATCTAGCTTCAAGAAAAGCAAGCAGTTAGCAGTGCTTAAGAAAAATTGATTCAGTATCTAATGGATAGTTGATACCTGTCACAACAGAGCATTTTATATACTGTTAAGTGAAACTGCAATACAATCTAAGTTTATTTTGGGAGTGTTTGCTGTATCATTGGATTTAATAAAGAAATTCATTTTAAAAAGTCCATAAGAGATGGAGACTGAAAAATGATGGTAAATTCAACACAGTAAAATTATAAACTTCTGTTCATCATAAAGCATAAAGTTGAGATATTTAGTATAAAGACATGAAGTGGAAAGCCACAAACTGGAGAAGATATTATCAACATTATAATAATTAGTATTCAAAACATATAAAAATTATTATAATTAAAAAGAAAAACAACCCAGGAAATATTGGGCAAAGAATAAACAAACATTTCAACAAAAGCAGAAATATGAATGGTTAAATATAAGAACAATTCTTAGAAATAAAAAATTCATATTAAAAACAGGGAGATTCCACTTTCTACTTGTTTGATTGTCAAAAATTATTTTCTGACCACAGTGAATGTGGACGGGACAAGGAGCTACACAGTCAGCAATACGCTGAGAGCGGTAATCTAAATCGGTACAATTGCTCTGTCTTCTGGGTTTTCTAAAAGTGTCTTTTTTAGGTTTATATTATTGTTATTGTTGTTGTTATTATTATTATTATTATTATTATTATTATTATTATTATTAGAGAGAGAGCAGGGGAGAGGCAGAGAGAGAGAGGGTGAGAGAGAATCCAAGCAGGCTCCGTGCTGTCAGTGCAGAATCTGACACAGGGCTTGAACTTACAAGCTGTGAAATCATGACCTGAACTGAGATCAAGAGTTGGATGCTTAGTGTACGGCCAATTAATCTTTGACAAAACAGGAAAGAATATCCAATGGAAAAAAGACACCTTCTTCAACAGGTGGTGTTGGGAGAGCTGGTCAGCAACATGTAGAAGAATGCAACTAGACCACTTTCATACACTATTCACAAAAATAAACTCAAAATGGATAAAGGACCTGAATGTGAGACAGGAAACCATCAAAACCCTAGAGGACAAAGCAGGAAATAGCCTCCTTGACCTTAATCACAGCAATTTCCTCCTTGATGACACATCCCCAAAGGCAAGGGAATCAAGAACAAAAGTGAACTGTTGGGGCCTCATCAAGATAAAAAGCTTCTGCAATGCAAAGGAAACAATCAAGAAATCTTATAGGCAACCAACAGAATGGGAAAAGATAGTGGCAAATGACATATCGGACAAAGGGCTAGTATCCAAAATCTATAAGGAACTCACCAAACTCCACACCCAAAAAACAAAGAACCCAGTGAAGAAATGGGCAGAAGACATAAACAGACACTTCTCCAAAGAGGACATCCAGATGGCCTACAGGCACATGAAACATGCTCAACATCACTCATCATCAGGGAAATACAAATCAAAACCACACTGAGATATCACCTCACACCAGTCAGAGTGGCTAAAATGAACAAATCAAGAGACTATAGATGCTGGCAAGGGTGTGAAGAGACAGTCACCCTCCTACACTGTTGGTGGAAATGTAAACTGGTGCAGCCACTCTGGAAAACAGTGTGGAGGTTCCTCAAAAACCTATCAATAGAACGCCCCTATGACCCAGCAATAGCACTGCTGGGGATCTACCCAAGGGATACAGAAATGCTGATGCATAGGAGCACATGTACCCCAATGTTCATAGCAGCACTTTCAACAATAGCCAAATCATGGGAAAAGCCTAAATGTCCATCAACTGATGAATGGATCAAGAAACTGTGGTGTATATATACAATGGAGTATTACGTGGCAATGAGAAAGAATGGAATATGGCCATTTGTAGCAAAATGGATGGACCTAGAGGGAAGCATACTAAGCGAAATAAGTCAGGCAAAGAAGGAAAGATACCTTATGTTTTCACTCATAGGTCTAGCAGGAGAAACCTAATAGGGGACCATGGGAAGGGGAAAGGGTGGGAAAGAGTTGGGGAGAGGGAGTGAGGCAAATCATGAGAGACTTTTGAATGCTGAGAACTGAGGGCTGAGGGAGGAGGGGGGAAGGGGAAGGGAGTGATTGTCGTGGAGAAGGGGGCACTTGTGGGGAAGAGCACTGGGTGTTATATGAAAACCAACTTGGTAATAAACTACTTAAATAAAAAAGATAAAAAACAAACAAAGAAAGAGTTGGATGCTTAATGGACTGAGCAACTCAGGGGCCACTAGGTTCACTTACTTTGGAAAATGATTGGGTATTATCTTATAAGTTTGAACATGTGAAAATCCTGTGACCTAGTAATTTTTCCGTAGTTTATACCTTAGAGAAATTCATTTGCATGTTTCAAAAAGCACGAAAAATAAAATGTATAGCTTTATTTTTGTAGTATCAAAAAACTAGAAAGGCAAAATTGCTATAAACAGGAGAATCCCAATAAAGAAATTGCAATGTTATATAATGGAATGTCATACAGGGCGAAAATAAGCAAATTAAATGCCCAATACATGACTGGGTATCAGGACCATAATGTTATGTGTATTGGGGAGGAATATCTTCCTTTGACCTTCCAGGTCCTGCTAGCAGGATTTAGAATCCAGGTCCTGCTAGCAGGATTTAGAATCAAAGTGACATAAAATAGATTAACAAGAGAGAATCAAATTTAATAGCTCACGTGCTGGGAATCCACACAGACATGGAAATTCCAAAGATAATAAGGCAACATGAAGCTTATAAGAGGTAAGGAGACAGGTAGGATCTGGGGACACAAAGGGGAGGAAGGCCATTAGCAAGAAGGTGAAAGAAGATGTCCTAAAATACACAGGTGATGAAGGTTTGTCTCAGATGTAAAGGGGAGTCTCTGTTAATAGTTCCCTTCCTGGCATAGGCTCTCATTTCCTATGTAAATTTAGGCAGCAGAGGACTGAGGAAAAAGCTTTTCCTGCATCTGCTGAGTTTTGATTACTTTTAACTCAAAATAATGGTCTTGCCAAGGTGGCCCATCTTGGGGCAGCCTGCCCTTGGCCACTACAAGTAAAAAAAATCAAAGCATAAAATATTACAAGTAAAATCTATTAGTTTAAAAGCTTAAGACAACTAAAGCTTTATATTCTTATGAAGACATAGGATAAAACAAAATTTTTAAAAAAGAAAAAAATGCAAATTTCTGGAAAGATGTTACAATATGGAACTTCAAATGTTAATATTCTAGTTATTTTATGGATAGTAGATGATGAATTCATAGGCCACATGTTGATATGATGATGGTGAAAATCATGATGATGGTGAAAAAGAATATTAAAATATGCATTAGAATAAGCCTTTTGTAGTTTTAAATGTTTTACAATGCAGAGAAACAAGCTTGTGTATTTTTTCTCATTCTGTTCTCACTAATATACTCAGAAGTGGTTAATTCCCATATTACTGAAGAAGAAATAAACGCACAGAATTACTTATCCAAGTCACACATCTACTTAGAATTAAAATTGAGGTTATTAACTTTTCCAGTGCTCATATCACTTTGCAGTTATCATCTTTTTTTGAGAAATGGTAGAACATAAGAGGGGAATCTGATGCCACAGACACTTTTCTAGACAGCTTGAAATTGGTTCAGTGCTATGGTGAACTCATGAAAATAGTATTTTAATTAATACCGGATATGAATTGCGAAGAGAAACAGAACTAGTCAGCCCAAAATATGCCACTTTGGCATAAAGATTATCTTCAGCTTATTATTCTTAAGAATGAGTCCACACAAAAGAAGCTTTAAAAACATAGGAGAAGTTACTCTTTTGTAAGAGATATTTACATTTAGGAAGGAGGGAAATCTCCTTTGTAAAGGTGTCTCCCTGTCTGTACCAGGAAGAAGAGGGTGACTAAATCTCTAGAAAATTTTTTTAATGCACAATCTTTTTTTATATATAATTTTTTAGTGTTTATTTTTGAGAGAGAAGGAGAGAGACGGAGACAGTGAACAGGTGGGGGAAGGGCAGAGAGAGGGAGACAGAATCCAAAGCAGGTTGGGGCGGGGGGGGGGGGGGAGGCTGTGAGCTGTCAGCACAGAGCTTGAAGCGGAGCTTGAACCCAAGAGTTGTGAGATCATGACCTGAGCCAAAGGCAGACACCCACGGAACTGAGCCTCCCAGGCGCCCCCTAGAAATTCTTATCAATGAAAAAAGCAGCTGACTTTAATCTACACAGTAACCATACATCAGTTTATGATGTTTTTGCCTGATAACCTCCCAAAGTGGCTTCTCTCCCCTGTGTCAACTTCTTTTGTCTTTAGTTAAAGTTGGTATTTAAGGTGGTGACTTGGGCCATATCAGGGAATTGCTCAGTTTTCCTGGGTATCCCCCATATATACAAGAAGTATACATGTTATTAAACTTTGTTTTTCTTCCGTTAATCTGTCTTTTGCCACAAGGGGTCTCAACCAAAAACCTAGAGGGGTAGAGGAAATATTATTTTTCCTCCCTTATCCTCTGAAATAGAAGACTTTTATTATGGCTCCGGCATGGTGGATGGGGCAAGAGTGATGTTGAGTTGGTTCCACTTAGCTCCCCATGTGGACAGGTTCATGAGCCATCCCTTCCATGCCACCACCACTTCACTTGGTACACAGTCCACTTTTTTTGTATTAGATACTTACCAACATTCAGAGACTTTAAAGGTGAGAAGAAAACTAGTAAAAACAAGATAAAAGGGCTCAGCCAATTGTCTGAGGCTGCATACTTCTGTTATGCCCAGATTTTAGTATTGTCCCCAAAAAACCAGAGACAGCCAGGGAGACCAAGTCACGCATGCAAAAGCAAAGGACTTTATTATTATTACGGGCTCGGGCTCACAGACTTCACCAATGCAGTGGATCCATGCTGAGAGCCCTGAACAAAGGTGGGGTAGGGCTTTTATGAGTTTTGGGAAGGGGGAGTTACAGGAAATTGTGACACAGGTACAGGGGTCCAATCATTTTGGCACAACATCATTGGCAGTAACTTTACCATACACATTGTCCAGAGTGTTCCTTATTTTTGGTGGGACCCAATCACAACATTTAGAGTGTTAACCAATTACAGAGTGGACCCAGGACCCAGGACCCTCACTTAGGGTGTAACTAGCCTTAAGCAATAAGTGATTACCTATAGCTTCTATTTCTAGGCCTGCCCTTAGAAATGTTAAGGGTGTTACAAGGGTGGTCCCTCCTGCCTTGGGCAATGTGTACCCTTTTATTGTCTAATGATTCTGAGAAACCTACACCTAGGCCTTCAAGGACAGAGGGGAAACTGGAAGCCTGTCAAGGAGTCAGTTTGATTCAGACCTGCGTCCTTACACTTCCTTTGCATACTTTTGGCTTCTGTAATCTTGTTTGCCTCCTGTGTCCACTAACTGCCTGGAAAGCACCAATGATAAGTGCCCCCTCCCTTCTTTCTTTTGTCTCCAAACCCCTACCATCCCAGCCATAGAAGGAGGTCAGTGCCAAGGTTGGCGTGGGGAGGACGCAGCCTTTGGAATTGACTCTCCTGGGCCAGCACTGGTGTGCAATAAACAGTCTTTTCCTGATTCCCTGAGTGTGTGTGTCTTGTCCCTTCCTGGGCACTGAGTATTTGCTGTAACAATTTGGCTTAAATGAAGATTGTCCACATAGGATAATTTGAATATGGAGGGAGCAATGTCTCAAGACATGCCCGAGTACCATCTCTATTAAATGGGCAATATGCTCAGTGCTCATGAAGAAATGGATGCTGAAAGAAAACCAAATAACTCAAGGTTCACTTTGGCAAAAGCATAGCATGAATGCTCATCAAAAGGAAACTAGATAGTTTATGGTTACTGACTTGACCCTCAATTCACAGGCTGGGGAGATCAATGCTTCTTGCAAAAGTGCTGGCTGGTAGTATGTAAATACTCCCTTCATTATGTAAGGCAGGGGCCCCCTGGGGCCAGCTGCCCCTTTTCACACCTTATGAGCCTTCCTCTTTCATTACATTTTCATCTCAAACCCAAGCTCCTGGAATTCCTTTTCAATATCATGTGTCTCAGGTTTACTTCTCCTCATAATGCACTCTCTATTTGCACTCAAGTTTCTGCTGTGTCACTTTTTTTTATAAACAATAAGCACAGAAGTTTCTTAGTTGAATCACTGCAAGAAAGAAAATAAAAAATGGTTAAAAAAAGAAAATTCAAAACATAATTGTTTGCATTATCCCTTTACATTATGATCCAAGTTTACCTCAAGTATTTTATTTAGAGTTGTACAGTCTTACTAACTGTTCATAGTCAAAAAACTTGATAAGGGCCTTTTTATGAATCAATTGGACCTGTGTTAGGATTTTTCCAGATAATTTGTTATTGTCAATATAAATTCGAAGTATTTTTTACATGGTAACTATATTTCTTGGGTAATAATAATAATCACCTTTTAGTTCATTTTAGGAATTTCAGGAGAGGAATAATTTCCTCGCCTTCAGGTTCCTTCTAGCTGTACTGAGAATCAAATTGACATGAGACAGATTAATGGGAGAAAATCAAATTTACTGGTATGTGTGTGGAGAATCCTCATAAACCTGAAATTCCAAACACAATGAGGCAACATCATCCTTTTGTGAGCTAAGGAGAAGGATAGGGATCTGAGGATACAAAGAAGAGAAAAACCAGTATCAGGAAGCTGAGGGATGGTCTGGGTGGATAAAAGGTTGCTTTATTATGTAGACAACTTTCTTAAGTAAAGAAGAATCTCTGTTAATAGCACTCTTCCAGGTACAAGCAGTCAGTTGAAAGAGAGGTAAAGAGTTTTACTGAATCTGCTGGATTTTGCTTGCTTTTAACTCAAAATTATGTTCCTGCCAAAGGGGCTCATCTTGGGCTGGCCTGCCTTTATTCATTCCTACAATAGTGGTTCTATTTTGTAATAATAGCACTCTATTTAGTTTGTCTATAATAGAAGCATCTTCCTAATAAAAATATGAGTTAAACAGGAGGAAAAAAAAGCAGCTAATATTTATTGAGTAAATACCACATACCATAGGTCATGGATGCTTTCATATTGTATTTTATCCTGAAGACTAAGTAAAATGATCCTCATTTCATATATAAAGACATCAACACCCAGAGAGAATAAATAATATATTCAAGGTAACAGAGCAAATAAGTGGCAAATTTAAGGACCTGGATGTTTCTAAACATCATATTCTTATACTCTACAATATTACTTACTTATTACATAGGGCTATATATGAGAAAGAAAATAAATGTCTATTGTTTGATAATTGTTTTATGAAACCAGCTTGAAACACTCTATTTCTCATACACAAAATCGTACAAATTCCTTTAACTACTGCTGAATCTCTATAAAATACTATAACAGAATAAGGTTCAGTGAATAATGCAGACTCCAAACATAAAAGTTTTCTCCTTGGTATTTATGTTTACAGTGATGTTGTAGTACTATAGCAGTTATTGTTCTAATTTACAGTAAATACATTGCTTTACTATGCTATTCTTGAAGTACTTTATCTAAGTGATTGTTTCTGCACATTTGTTTTATGCATATTACCTTACAACTTATTTTGAAATGTAAATGAATGCTATTAATACTACAGGTTTATATAATCCATTGACTATGTGCAGTCTGAGCAAAATTTGCCCAAATATGCCCCATTCCAAGAACAAAACAACAAAACAAAACAATAACAACAAATGTTATACCCAGATTTTAATATCGCCCCCAAAAAACCAGAGACTGCCAGGGAGGCCGAAGCACGCGTGCAAAAGCAAAAGGCTTTATTACGAGCTCAGGCTCGCTGGGGCCTAAACTTGAGCTCACAGACTTCACGGGCACACTGGATCTACATGAAAGGGGGAGTTAGAGGAAATTGTGACACAGGTACAGGGGTCCAATCATTATAGCATCACATCGTTGACAGTAACTTTCACCAATTACAGAGTGGATTCAGGACCCTCACGTAGGGCATGACTAGGACCCTCATGTAGGGCATGACTAGTCTTAACCTCATCATTAGGCCAACCCTTAAAAATGTTAAAGGTGTTAGCTGGTCTTTCCTGATTGGCTGTTACAAGGGTGGTCTGAGAAGCTGACACTTAGGCCTCCAAGGTCAGAGTCAGTTTGATTCAGACCTGTCCTTACACAAACAGGCAAAAACTATCAAGACATTGAGAGGTCAGCAGCTCTCTTCAAACATTCCTCTTGTTGACTAATTCCCAAAATATAAGGTCCACAAAGAATCTGCATGATTCTTGCTGTTGTTCTCCAAACTTTAGAAGAGTTGCCTATCACATAATAGACACTCCAAAAGCTTTCAATGAGTGTGTGGATTTATGATCTGTTCTCAAGTCATGGAAATCTTGTTGCTGCAAACTTATCTCCATTTCTGCTTACTCCCAGTTCTAAAATCCTAAAACTTAGTTCATATACTTGAAAGAACACTATTGAAATAAAAGTCTAAACATGATCAATCAATGTTCTTCAGTTGTTCAAAGACACAAAATTTCTTTATATAAAGGGTCAATCTCCTAATGGCTTATATAAACTTTTTTAAATCATAGCTTAAAAATCTTTATGTGCATTTATTATTCTCAGTGGTTTTGGTGGAGCCTTTAGGGTTTTCTATACATATTGTCATGTTATCTTCAAATAGTGACAGTTTTACTTATTACTTACCAATTTGAATACCTTTTATTTTTTTTAGATGAATAAATGGATTTAGGGTATTTGCACAATGCAAATTTAAAATACAGAAATCTGTTGCATTTCTATACACTAATAATGAAATAAAAAAGAAATGAAAACAATCCTATTTATAATTACACCAAAAAGGAAATACCTAGGAATAAATTTTACCAACGAGGTGAAAAACCTATACTTTGAAAACTATAAGACATTGACAAAAGAAATTGAGATGACACAAACAAATGGAAACAAACACATGCTATGGATTGGAGACATCGATATTGTTAAAATGTCTATACTACACAAAGTAATCTATGGATTCAATGCAATCCCTATCAAAATACCAGTAGTAATTTTCACAGAACTAAAACAAATAATCCTAAAATTTATATGGAACCATAAAAGGCCTCAATTGCCAAAACAATCTTAAAAAAGAAGAACAAAGCTGGAGGTATCACTATCCCAGCAGTATTATAGTGACATAAAATACACATAGATCAATGGAACAGATGGAGACTCCAGAAATACACCCACAGTTAACAGTTCATCTATAACCAAAGAGGCAAGGATATGCAATGGAGAAGACAGTCTTTTTAATAAATGGTGCTTGGAAAACTGGACAGCTAATGCAAAAGAATCAAACTGGACTACTTTCTTATACCATATACAAAACCAAACTAAAAATGAATTAAAAATTTAAATGTGAGACCTGAAACCATAAAACTCCTAAAAGAAAAACATAGGCAGTAATCTCATGGACATCAGGCTTAGCAACATTTTCTAGATATGTCTACGAAGGTTAGAGAAACAAAGGCAAAAATAAGTTATTGGGACAACATTAAAATAAAAAGCTTTTGCACAGTGAAAGAAACCATCAACAAAATGAAAAGATCCTACTGAATGGGAGAAGATATTAGGAAATGATATATACAACAAGGGGTAAATATCCAAAATATATAATTCATACAACACAACACTTAAAAATATCAACCACACAAATAATCTGATTAAAAAATGGGCAGAGGTCCTGAACAGATATTTTTCTAAGGAAGACATACAGATGGCCAATAGACACATGAAAAGGTGCTTGCAACCACTCATTATCGGGGAAATGCAACTCAAAATCACAATGAGATATCATCTCACACCTGTCAGAGTTGTCAGAATCAAAAAAACAAGAAATAACAAGTATTGGCAAGGATGTGGAGAAAAATAAACACTGGTGCATTCTTGGTAGGAATGTAAATAGGTATGACCACTGTGGAAAACAGTATGGAGATTCCTCAAAAATTTAACAATAGAGATACCATATGGTCCAGGAATTATACTATTAGGTATATACCCAAAGAAAACAAAAACTGTAACGTGAAAAGATGTATGTACCCCTATGTTTCTTACAGCATCATTTACAATAGCCAAAATAAGGATGCAACCTACGTGTCTAGCAATAGAGGAATGGATAAAGAAGTGGTATATATTTACAAGGGAATAATACTCAGCCATAAAAAAGGATGAGACTTGCCATTTGTGACAGCATGAATAAACCTAGAGAGTGTTATGCTAATGAAATAAGTCAGACAGACAAAGCCAAATACCATATGACTTCACTTATAGATGGAATCTAAAATCAAAAACAAAACCAAAAAATGGATGAACAAATAAACAATTATCCTTTTAAATAGAGAGGACAAAATTGTAGTTACCAGAAGGAAGATGTGGGGGAAGGGCAGGGAAAGGGTTAAATAATGTAAAGTAAATTAAGAGCTACAAACTTCCAGTCATAAAATATATAAGCCACAGGAATGAAAAGTACAGCATAGGCAGTATAGTCAGTAATATAATATGGTTACAAAAATATAATAAAGTATGGTTACAGATGATGACTATGGTGGTGAGCACTGAATAATATACACAATTCTGGAATCACTATGTTGCCCACCTGAATCTAATATAATATTGTACATCAACTCTATTTCAGTAATAATTTTTAAAAAGTTCTGAACCAAAAATACATTGGTTTAATTATACTCAGCTATGTGTAATGATGGTAAGTATATATTAAATCATATTTTATAATTACATAGCTTATATTTTCAGGAATATGTTTCTAGTGGTTTTTTTTAATTTTAAATAAATTAACACAAATGTTTTAGCATATGTTTTAAATGGCACTATCTCTTTCATGAATATAGCCTCGTTTTAGACATTTACCCAAAATATTTCTGAAAGAAAAATAATCAAGTATCAATTGATATGTTCTTTTATATCCTTTAAAAATGTGTGATTCATATTAATTATAACTCTGAGCTTCATACGACTCTGGAGAAAGTGAATATTGATGTAATCACAACAACTCTATTAGGTGTTGAACTTCTACCTGGTAATATATCCACACAAATTCACCTCTTCAAAGATAACTTCAGTAGTATTGAACTATGTACATCTAAGTAATTATTGAAAAATTAAAGTTGTACCAAAGCTTAAAGAAAACTTTCTTTGAATTAGGAGTTAAATCCAAATTAGTCGTGTCCCCACTGATTAATTAGAAGAAAATTTGAAAGTACTAATTGTGCTGCTAGGGATACTTTAAAGTGATTTCTGCTCTTGCTTTGAAGTTTCGTCAAAGGAAGGGTGGAAGAAAATATTTGTATGTGTGATACCTAGATATATAAGTGTTATCACAGTTTTGAATTATCTTATAGTAGAAGTAGCTCTGCTCTGATTCCATCTAAACTTCATCACATTGCTCTTAGAAATCCAACTTCTTAATTTAATGCCATTATTTTATTGTAGTGTATATATGTTTAAATAACTATTAAGTTTTGATAGTTATTTAGGATTCTTCTAAGTCAGCTTTATTAAAGAAACTATTGCTAAAAAGCTATAATTTGTGAACCATGTTGCTCTACTATATAATTTAGCTTTGGGGGGATTATTTGAAGATCAAAAATATAAAAACTGAAGTTCTAAGAGTCTTAATGTTAAAAACTATAGATATAGTTGTAAAAGTGACATTAAGAAAAGACAAGATGGACCTATGAAGGATTTTAAGCTATGATATAGGAAATAATAGATGCTATCATTTCACAATCTTTACTGGTTAAATAAAGTCCCAGGTGAATAACTTCCTATGGTTTGGGTTAATTCCCTCGGAGAAAAAGTTACATAAAAAATAATTTTAACCTTGTATTTGCAGCATCCATTCACTCACTCTGTGAACCAAGTCCTTTTGTTCTCGTAACTACACAGCAAAGTGTTTAAAGATTAATGGAAATATGTTGATAAATTAGCTGGTCTCCACTCAGGAGAACTGTATTAATTTCCTACTATTGTTATAACAGATTACTGAATTTAATGACTTAAAACAGCAAAAATTTATTGCGACTGAGTTTTGAAAGTCAGAAAGTCAACACGTGTTCCACAGGCATGTATTCCTTCTGGAGAGTTTAGTGGGATATTATTTTTTTTTTCCTTTTTCAGCTTCCAGGGACCACCTACATTTCTTTGCTCATGAAAGTCCCTTAATCTTTTATTTAAGTTTATTTTTTTATTTTGAGAGAGAGAGGGAGAAAGAGCAGGCTCCACACCATCACGGTAGTGCCCAATCGATGCAAGGCTCAAACTTTTGAACCCTAAGATCATGACCTGAGCCGAAACCAAGAGTGGAATACTTAACTGACTAAGCCACACATGTACCCCCTCCTCAATCTTGAAAGGTAGCAGGATAGCATTTTTTTCTCCTCTCTGACCTCTTTGTCTCCCTCTATAAAAGACCCCTATAATTTCATCATGCCTATCTGATATAATTGCCCTATCTCAATGTCTTTCACTTAATGTTATCTTCAGAGTCCTTTTGCCACATAAGATAACATTCTCACAAATTTTGATGATTCCAGTCTCAACATGGACATCTTTGGTGTTCCGTTCGGCCTGCCTTAAGAATCATTAAAATTATTTAAAAAGAAATACTTGCTGCTAATCCCCAAGGCCATTACATGGTATAGCCCATTAGTAACACCACTAAAACAAATCTGTGCTTATAAATTCAAATTGCCAAATATGTAACTTTTGATTTTGGACTCATTCAAAACAATTTTTTTTCCTGCAAGGCACTTAAATACACATAGGATTTTTCTCCATTGTAGCAGGTATAACCACATATTTAGGGTGGTTCTCCATCAAGTTTCATTAGTAAACTTCATTTGTGCTACAAAAGCAATATTTAAAGATCCTCAAAGACCCTATAAATTTGGTTGAAATTTAACCAAATAGGTAAACTTAATCTTTTCCATTTATTGGTATGGTAAATGTAAACACACACTTTATTTGGATTGAATACACCTAAATGATCATTTTATAAATATGTGTTGGTTATTATATACATATTTATACATACATACATATGTAGAATTTATTTTATAAAAATCTTTAGGCCAGTCCTATTCAAATAATAGTTCTTTAGAACCAACTTTATACTAG
This sequence comes from Suricata suricatta, assembly GCF_006229205.1. Lineage (NCBI taxonomy): Eukaryota > Metazoa > Chordata > Mammalia > Carnivora > Herpestidae > Suricata > Suricata suricatta. Next base: position 40,344,600 of record NC_043702.1, read on the forward strand.
CCACTACATTAGCTATAATAAAACAAAAACAAGACATAATACATTACAGACCTAACAATCTATTCCAAAAGAGTGAAAGATAGAGCAAAAGCTTAAATACATTAGGATAATAATATGCAGATAATCTAATATGCCAGCAGAGCATCAAGAGGAGGATCAGCTCAGAGGAAGAAAACGGACTGTCAGAGGATACCTTACAAAGCAAGTATTATTGAAGTGAAGTATTAGGTAACAAGTAAACATTAGTCAACCAGGGAACATCATTTCAGGTAAATGGGGCAAGTTGTGGAAAAGCAAGGAAACATAGGAGGAAATTCAAAGGCAATTAAGCAATTGCAAGCACCTGGGTGGCTCAGTCGGTTATATATGTATGTATGCATTTGATAGGTTCCCTTATTTTGTTTTACAAACTGAACGCAAAGTCTCATTCATATTTTTGAATCCATATAGTCACTAATCTCTAAAATGTTCTTGAAACATTTTCAATATCACACCTCTTTATAGGATATTTTATTTTATTTTATTGGATTTAAAAGTAATATGTAATATAAAAATAAACCTTTAATCAGTTTTTGATGTTTATAGGAACCATTTCCTCCAGTTTTAATACTCTTATATTCTTTAAGACATAACCTTTCAAATATTTCGCCTTTCTTTTTCATGGATAGCAAACTCTTCAACATCCTTTGTCCCTTTTCTGTCACTGAATTTTTGTTAAATCTCCCATTATTCCAACTAAACTCAATTACTTTTCAATACCCAATCCTTGATCTTTACTACCCTTTTCATACCCTTTATTTATACGGGGCGTGCTGTCAGAAAAATAATACTAGATGATGATATTGCTATTTATAAGATTATAATTTGCATTTAAAATATGTGTACTTGCAACTTTTTCAAGGAAATAAACTTGTTCTTTGGAAACTGGAATTGTCCTTTTGTGCATTTCCACCTCTTGTAAATATTCTGCTCCCTGATTCATTTTCAAGGACTGGCTACCTTTATAGCAACTTAGAAAATGAAAGGGTAATGTTTTCCACCTGACTTCTGAGAGTAAATGTCTTTGGTAGCAAAGTTCATGCTTAAGGCATTTGGTGGTATATACAGAGGCACTTGTTTCTTTAAAGGGATGTTATTATACAAGTGCTTCTTAATTCACTCTTTAAATACTTCCATATTGTTTTTATTAGACATTTTTGCAAAATCAGCACATTGCTTTGTATAGGTAAATACAAGGCTTGCAAAATTTTTCTACCTTATACATATTAATAACATCCCTTTAAAATGTCATAGTTGGAGGTGTTAGAAGTGCTGAGACCCCTCTTTTCTTTATATCTTATTTACTTACGTGGTTGGTAAATTTTCAAAGGATGGCAGTGTTCAGTGATACTGTAGCATCATACTCCCTTTTGCTGTGATGTACTTTGGGAATAATTAACATGAAAACTGTGTGATTTTGAAAAAGTTAATTAACCCTTGTATACTCCAGTATCTTCACATGAAAATAGGAAAATGAGAAATAATAGACTACATTCACTGGTTTGAATGAATATTATTTATTCATTGATTTGCTTTATGAGCTAAATTATTCCATATTAGCATAGTACTATACATCTGCTTTTAAAATAATTTATAGAAGCCATACAATCATGAGTTATTCAATTTTTCTAAACTTTGTCTCCAACTCTCTACCCTCAGAGCATGATGTGCTGAGTTTTCTCACATTATTCTGTCATTAGCTCAATATTAGGTCCTTAGAAAAGTCTCTTTAGCCGTCCTGTGTAAAGCATCAGGCCTTAACCAGCATTACGGTTTTTGTTTTGTTTTGGAGTGTGTGTGTGTGTGTGTGTGTGTGTGTGTGTGTGCGCGCGTGTGCGTAATTACCAAATCATATAATAACTCTAAGTGTCACAATTTAAGGAACTGCTTCAGAGAAGTGTCTATCCAAAAATTTTAGATGGGTCATTTGACATTTTATTATTGAATTTCAAGTTTTTTTTCTGTATTCTGGATAATTTTATCCTATTTATGATCTGCAAATAGTTTTGTTGATTGTGTTTTCACTCTCTTAATGGAATAATTTGCAGCAGACAAGTCTTTCATTTTGATGTGTCCAGTTGATCGATCTTTCTTTCTTTCTTTCTTTCTTTTCTTTTCTTTCTTTTCTTCTCCTCCTCCTCCTCCCCCTCCTCCTCCTTCTTCTCCTCCTCCTCCTCTTCCTCCTCCTCCTCCTCCTCTTCCTCCTCCTCCTCCTCCTCTTCCTTCTCCTCCTCCTCCTTCTTTCCTTCCTTCCTTCCTTCTTTTCTTCCCTCCCTCCTTCCTTCCTTCCTTTCCTCCTTCCTTCTTTCTTTCCATACCTCCCTCCCTCCTTCCTTCTTCCTTCCTTCCTTTTTTCTTTTCTTGTTGCTATTGATGCACTCTCACCTAAGGCCACAAAGAATTACTTCCATTTTTCTGAGTTTCAAAGTTTTAGCTCTTAAATTTAACCTTGTAATCCATTTTGAGAAAAAGTTTGTAGATAGAATTAGAAAGAATTTTGACCTCATTTGTTTTAATGCAGATATCTGATGGTGCAAGCATCACTTGTTGAAAAGTTTGTTATTATCCCATCCAGTTGCCTCAGAAATCTTATAAAACTAAATTGTGAGGCACCTGGGTGTCTCAGTCAATTGAGCAACTGACCCTTGATTTCAGATCAGGTCATGAAATAAGAATCATAGGATCAAGCCCCAGGTCTTGGTCCTGAATGGTGGCAGCTTAGGGTCCCTGGTTTCTTCCCTCCAAAGGAGGCAAGAGAGAAGATTATTTGTAAATTGTTGTATATATTTGTTCTGGCTGGTCTGAGGAAAACCTGCAGGACAGACTTACTCACCTCTGGCTCACAAAATTCTAATGCAGAAGGAAAATCTGATGGGGACTGTTTACAAATACTGTAAGAGGATTATAAATCCAGATTTCTGGGCAAGAGATTTTAGGTGGAGGCATTCAATAGACCATCTGAGGTCTGGAAAAGAATTTTGGGTAAGACTCTTGGGGAAAGGTGGAAACAATCCAAATGTCCATCGGCAAATGAATGGTTAAACAACCACATAGATAGATAGATAAATAGATAGATGTACACACACACACACACACACACACAATGGATATTATTCAGAGTTAAAAGGCAAAAACAAACTTCTGATACATGTTAGAACATGGATGAACCCTGAAGACACCAGGCTAAGTAAAATCAGCCACACACAAAAGGACAAATTTTATATGATTCTGCGTATATAAGGTACCTAGAGTAGTCAAACTTATAGAGACAAAAAGTAGAATGGTAGTTGCCAAGGGTGAGGGTTGAGGGGCATATGAGAGTTATTGTTTCGTAAGTAAGGGGTTTCCAGGGCACCTGGGTGGCTCAGTTGGTTAAGTGAATGACTTCAGCTCAGGTCACTATTGCACAGTTTGCAGGTGTGAGCCCCACATTGGGCTCTGTGCGGACAGCTCAGAGCCTGGAGCCTGAAGCCAGCTTCCGATTCTGTGTCTCACTCTCTCTCTGCTCCCGCCTGCCCCCCCCCCAGTCTGTCTCAAAAATAAATAAAATATTAAATAAAAAAAGTTTGTCTTTAAAAAAGGAAAAAGTAAGGAGCTTCCATTTGGATGATGAAAATTTCCAGAAATGGATATTCATGATGATTATACAACATTGTTGAATGTACTCAGTGCCACTGAATTGTACACTTTAAACATAGTTAATATGGTAAATTTTAAGTTATACCTATTTTACCACAATTAAAAGAATATTTAGGCTTATCTGGAAATGTGTACTCTATTTGAAGCCTGGAGAAAGGAATAGTATATGGGAGAGAATAAGTCTGGAAAGTGTCAATCCATTGTTTGAAAGCCTTGAATATCAGATGGAGCAGTACACTGTTTACAGAGAGTAAAACACCAATGCACATTTATTTGCACTAACAGGATATGAGCTGGATTTGCATTTGGAAGATTAATCTGACCATATTGTAAGGCTTGTCTTAAAGATTTTACTTTATTAATATAGTATATCACAACAAATAATTTATTCAATATCCTTATGTTCATTGAAGTACAATAAAAAGGAATAGCATGCTTGTTATCTATGTATTTGTTAAGCACCAATTTTTTATATATGATCATATATCGTCATAAGTATTAACGAAGGCCCAAGTTTACATGTATTCAGCCCTAATTTTTAAGAAAATAATTTAAATAAAAAATGTAAATAAATATCAGAGGGAGGGATGGAGCAAGGTGGTAGGGAGAAGGAAGGAAGGAAGGAAGGAAGGAAGGAAGGAAGGCAGGCAGGATAGAAGGATGACGTCATTACCATGGAGAGAACAGCTGCATATATTCTGACACTGCTATCTAAAATATGTAAAGTGCTATATGAAAATATAAAACAAAAAAAAGTGAAATAAAGGTTACCATTTTTTCACAATGTAGTTTCTATAACCTTCAAGCACTGTTTAAACTCTAGCAAAGGTATTGCTGTTTGTCTTTCACGTTTGTCTGAGGTTTTCACTTAGATGAATATGAATTCACAAAATGTGGTGGAACATCTATTGCTCTATATCTCTTCCCCTTACCACACAAGTATTATTAAATACATACCATTCTCAAGCTACAAATTGCAGTCTTTTAACTCTATTGGATATGCAATCCCCAGGCATTTACCAGTTCTGCAGCAGTAAACTGACACTAGATTATCATAGCTACTTCCACAAAATTTTAACAATCCATAAAAGAGGGAGAAAAGAAGGCCAAGAAAAGATCTTGAAAGGTCATTTTCTTCTGTTTCTATAATTTTATTATTTTCATAATCACACCAAACTAGTCAAAACAATTAACAAATTAGCTAGGCTTGATCATAATTTTACAATAAAATAGTAGGTTTATAAAATCAAATTTAAGAAAAAGAATTAAGAAAAAGCAGCAGTACACATGGTAGTTTATAAATAAGAAAAATATTCATCTAGAAAAAAGATCTCTGTGCTAAAGTAATTTAGTCCCTAAATACAAATAAACATTAATTCCTCTTTCTTCAGCATGTGGAAAATAATGAGGTTTGTTCTTCTTTCCCATTAGGATAGAAAAAGAATAGAAATAGGATACAAAGAACTTAGTTTCTCAAACATTTTATTTATAAAAGCTAATTTCAAAGAGTCATTTCAGAAAATAAATGAGACAACAATGAAGGAAGTTCAAAGGAAATATGACTTTGTCATCTCAATTTTGCTAATATTAATGATCTGCATATAGTATATATATTTTCTTCTTGGATGAAGTCACTGGTTAATAGGCTCTAGGCACATTTTAAAACTGATAAAATGGACTGTTGTTTCCATAATGATTTATAGTCTAATAGACAATATGAAAATAAGATGTGTTTATAAATATAGGCTTAAACCCTTTTAGTCATGTAGAAGCATGTATTTGACTTTGGTTATTCATTGGTTGGTTGAGCTGGTAGACCTTGGAACTTGTAACCTTGCAAGGGACGCTTGAATCAGTAACAAGTTTTTTAAGCAAACAATATACAGTCTGGTAATTAAGCTCTGCAAAATACTCACATGCTGTCACAAGAAATAGGAATTAATACGACACAAAAAAAAGAGTTTAAGGAAAACTGCAATTGAACAATTGTTGAGAGATAATCTATGCAACGGGACCTAAGCTTACTTCTGAGTATATAGAAATATACATCACATTTTCTCTTAAGTTCAAGTTCCCAGATGGTCAGAATTTTGATAGACTTGTCCCTGGAATGTATTTCAATGTTGTGACATTGTGATAAAATAGAGGTATGTATCCAATGTATAGAGATAGTGTGCAGAGAACAGTGACTCTTCTAGGATGAAGGTTGCTCCAAGATGAGATAACTTTTCCTGATAAATGTCTTTTTTCCCAAAAAATATAATTGTCTATCAGAAGGAAATAAGGGCTAGTGAAGAGAAAGATTAAGTCTTGTCTGCAAACACTATGGTTTGCCCAGGGAAATAAAATACTGCCGGAATTGTTGTAGTATAACATGATGGAGAGGAAATGGCAGGGCATTAGGAGGAAGGGACTGGATGGGGCCAGTACGAGTTTTTCTGTATGACATCTAAAAGTCTGGGACTTTGTATCATAGGTAAAAGGAAGGCAATAGAAACATAAAAAGAGAAAACATACAATTAGACTTGTGGTTCATAAAATTACTTTGGAAGGTAGGCCAGGGACCAAAGTTCTGAACCTAGAGCAGAGGGAGGAAGAAGACAGCTCCTGCAATATCCCCACAGAGGGAAGGGCTTTTACCAGGCAGTGCTAGAAATAAAAAAAAATTTTTTTAATTTAAAAAAGGCTATGGAAATGTTTTGAAAGAAAAAAGAACATGACTTAATCAGAATTATGTAAGAGAAAGAGAGAAGTGAAGGATCAACTTCAGTTTTTAGGATTTGAAATGTGAGAGTTGGTGCTTTCAATAAAATACAAGACTTACCAATGGAATATAAAATAGTCTGGACTGGGTAGGATTTACTAAGTTTACATTTGAGTATACTGAGTTTTGAGTTCACAAGGACATCAAAAATCCAACATCTACTGGGTAGTTAAATAAGTCCAGGATATTCAAGGAGATTAAATTCGGTAACATGTTAGTTTTAGGGTATATAAGTTATGACTACCCCATCAATCACTAGATCATTACAGGTTTGTAGAGGTAGAATTATAAAGCAAAGTAAAGATAGTAGTCACTTCTAGGGTAGAGGGAAGGGTGCAACATCAGGAAAGGATACCAACAAATGTTTCTGAGTCTCCAACATTGTTCTATTTCTTGCTTGACCTTACAGTGAAGTTAAAATTATGTTATTTGATGGTGAGTTATGGGCTGGTGGCCTTTATAATTCAGGAGTTTAAAAAGCCTGGTTTTATCCTGAGATATGTATATTTATATACTGATGTTTATTTATGGGTATATGGTTTTATATATTACTTCTAATGTTATAAATGTGATTTTGCTTGTTTGAAGTATAAATACTAATGCAATCCAGAAAACACTATGATAGATATATATGAAAAGAAAGATTTGAAGAAAGATTTTGTATAATGATGGGTTTATAATGAACAAATTTAGTATAAAAGCAATCCAATGCAAAATTTATTTAATGTCCAGATATGTAACAATGATGACTGAATGATAGATAGAGAGATAGATAGATAGATAAGAAGTGAACCTATATTTACTCATGATTCATCCCAAGCATACGTTGAATTTAATGAAGTCTCTAAAGATTAAGTCCTAGTAGTTCCAGCAATACAAACTCAGTGGTATTTGAAACAGAAAATATTGATGATGAACTAATTAGAAGAGTTCTTACTGACATGAAGATATCTAAATCTAAGGTAGAGTTTCTGAATTTATAGTAAGGTATAAAATTGTGTGTTATATAAGGCATGACAGAAAGAACTAGTGGAAAATATAAGTATAAGGAAGGGTACTATTCTGTCATGTAGTTTTACCACTTAAAAAATGTGTTTATATGATACAGTTAAAAACCTACATTCATAGTTTTTATTTGATCACTATCATAGGTCTTGTGCCATGGGAAACAAATTGAGGAGATTTTTATGTAAAGTATTAATTGGTAAGTAACCTAAAATCAAAGCCAGTAAGGAAATACACACAACAGGATTGGGCATAGGGAGGAGTTAATCTGTGAATTTTAGATAGAGTCACAACAAAGGATTCCACAGCGTGTGATTCCACAGGGAGATTTGGAGCCAGAAAGGTCCTTCAGAGTTGTCCCTTGAGTCAAAGAGGCAAGGAGGGCCTGTATTTCTCACCACTGAACAGCCCTGGACGTGCTGCTCTCGGGGAGGGGAGAGGACAGAGTAAGATGGCTATCTTAGTCTGAGGGATTTAGCTCTGAGCCATCAACAGCCAAACTTCCCAGCAACTGAGGGACCTTGCCTTGGATCTAAAAGAAGATTTTATTTTCATATTCAAAAATAAACACTTAAATAAACAAAGCAGATCAATGCACGACATTTAAAAAGTATTCTGGGGTGAACATGGTGATATTTCTATTTCTTTATCCCAAGAGTTGCTTGCTAACACCCTGAGGTCTTAAGTTCCTTTGAAAGTATGATGTTTTCTATGGTTCCAGGTATTATCAGTTTGTTACTATTTTCCAATTATATCTGTGAAGGTCTTTCTTTTTCTTATTAAAGTGGCATAAATACCATTAAATTGATGAAATAGCTAAGTACAAAAATGAGGGTGAGTCTTTTGTCCTCTATAATAACCTCCTTTATGCCAGATTTCTGATTTGTTGGCCTTTATTGACAGCAGAAAACACATTCTGTGAACAAGTCAGCCAAAGATAGCATTTATAGCTTCGAAATAATTAGGTATTGATTAATTTCACCAGGAATATACGGGCCATTTTTTCAAGCTTGCCCATTCTTAAAGATCATATAATGTCAACTAAAGAAATCACAAAACAGAGCCTCTATTCTTAATAGCTAGCTACTATTGCCTATCTTCCACAATTACATGTGTGAGCAGCAATTGCCCCCAAGCAGCACCTAGATGATAGTTTCAGTCTTTGTTAAACTACCTGGGTCTTCATTATTGCACAGATAGAGTTAGAAGAAAGAGTTAGAAGAAAGCAGTTGCCAACTACTTCCTCCAAACTTTAACTTTATATTACAAATGAATACATGCATTGAGAAATGTCCAAATGCAAGTAAGATGTGACAATCTGCTCACAAGTAGGAAGAAATGACAGCAGATCCCAGATACTGGCACTCTAAAGAAGGAGAGAGAAGTATTTTCAGGCAAAAATTCATAAGGTGGAGTTGATATTTGCATCTTTAAAGAAATATCCTTTTTATTAGCATGGTAGATATTAGAAAAAAACAACTTGTTCTTATTTCTATTTCTGGTGATTTCTATCTTGACACATTTTGGAAACCATCACTAACAATGTTTTGGTGATATATAGATACAGACATATATATATAGTTATAGATGTTCATATATAAATAATCACTAGTTTAAGACATGGATATAATGGTCTCTCGCTAAAAAAAAAAATCTAAATTTTTATGCATCAAATAATGTTCAGCATGGTAGTGATTAAAATGTTGGCTGAAAGTTCAATGATTCCCTTGCCCTGAAAAGATAAAGACTTACTTTTTCTCCACTACAACAAAAATGGGGGGACACACCCCTAAACTTATCAAAGCAGTAATTAGTTGAAAAGATGAGTCTAGTCTCCCAACTCAAGGAGTTGTTTTTGTTGTTTTTTTAATATACAGAGAATCCTGTCATTAAACAAGCAACTTTGAGGTGTATAAAATTAATATATAGTTTATAGGTAGATATAATTATATATATGGATATATTGTTCTTTTGTAGGTAAAGGATAATCATACATGTAATATTATACTGTAACTTATTTTAAGACAGAGAGTTCTGCCAAAGTGTCCAGTATGAGCCACTAGTAGTGACTTCAAAGGATTCAATGTAACAGGGCAGGAAAATCTGTAAATAAAATTTTATACATCATAACAAAGCATACCTAAACACTGGTCAATATTACTCAGAAAATAATTCAGTGAGGAAAATTAACTGCAGTATCGAGACCATGAGCATCATCAGAGTTAATTTAAATATTATGATAGATTCCATTTTGTTTAGTTGATTATTATTGTTTTAGTAATCTCTGTACCCGATGTGGGGCTCGAACTTATGACCCCAAGAATACATGCCCTTCCAACTGACCTAGTCACCCCCCTGTTTGCTTTTTTTAAAATAAAGCCAGAAACTAAAGCAAATTTATTTATTTATTATTAAATCTATTTAATAATTTGCCATACTAAAGGCAGGATGGTTCTGAAAATCCAGCTATTTTTCTCTATAAAGTAATTGAATAAAAAAAAACACTTTTGCTAAATATTCCCTAAGCTTCTGCTTATTAATAGTACTAATTTCAACCAATGCTATACAAAGAAGTACAACTTGAGTTATGTGATTTGGCATGGAGCACTAAGTTATCTAGAAAAACTTAAGTTTCTTTTCATGTTTAGTGAATTCCGAGAATTAAATGTTAAGAGTTCACCTTTCATTCATTCTTCCATTCATTCAACAATTATAGAGGACCTCGCATTCTAGGTACTTTTACAGGCCCTTAGGATTCAGTAACGAATAAGTCGATTGGGAAATAAAAAGGATATTCAAATAAAATATTTTGGATGAGATGATAAGTGATAAGAAGTAAATCAAAACAGGGTAGTAGGGGAGGAATTTCATGAGGTAATTTAATTTTAGATGGGAGTGGCGGGGGTGGGGGCTGAGGCGGGGAGGGAAAGGCCTTCCTGAGAAATTGACATTGGAACAGAAGAAGTTAGTAGCTCAGAGGTGGAGCTGGGGAGTGAGAAGTTCCAGCTGAGGGGAGAATTTCAAACGCTCGAGGCAGCAGCTTTGGCTGGTGATTTCCAGGAGCTACTATGAGAACACAGAGCTTTAAAGCTTTTCAGAATGAAGGACCACCATCTTCTCTATCCCCTACTGACAAGGATATGAAACCCCAGAGAAGAGACTTGGGAAACTGTTGTTTTGATGTACCTGATTTAGGTTTGATTCCCATGGCACCAAGTTGTACCGGTCATGTATTGTCTTATTTTATGTTCTCCCAGAACCTAGAGTGTATGACTTCTGGAGGTAGAGGCATGCAAAGATCTACATCACAAGAGTAATTTCAACACCAAAGATAGATCACTGGCGCATTTGAACTCATCCAAGTACCAATGTTTTCGGATTACCTATGCACTGTAGAATCTCTATGTGTAAGTGACTCATTTGCTTATAAGGTGTATCCTTAACTGATGACTTAACCTAGAAGGAATTACTTACCTGGACATCCATTCTTTTCTTCATAGTGATCCAATGACCAGTATCAAAACTGCTGGTCAGACAGACCAGGAAAAGGTGTACTAGAGCTGCTGCTGGCTCATAATGTGCCCGGATGTGATTCTAGAAAGACAACTTTTAATTTTTGTTTTAATGTTTTATTAATTTTTGATACAGGAGAGACAGAACATGAGAGGGGGAGGGTCAGAGAGAGAAGGAGACACAGAACTGGAAGCAGGCTCCAGGCTCTGAGCTAGCCGTCAGCACAGAGCCTGACGCGGGGCTCGAACCCACGAACGAGAGATCTGACCTGAGCCAAAGTCGGAGGCCCAACCGACTGAGCCACCCAGGTGCCCCAAGAAAGACAACTTTTAAAGACTGGTGCCGCCCTGTGTTAAGGTTCATGGTCTGATGAATGGAACACAGGTTAGATTTCAATCCACTGCTGTCCTTCCGTGTACAGCACAGACTTCCCCAATGTGCATGCATATCAGCACCACTGATTCGTTTGATTTCTTAGGAGTGATAATCTGGAGGACAGCGTATATGAAGTATTATTTGCCTGGGACATCAAATGGGTAAATTAGTAAGAGGTGCTTATTTGTTCAAGAGTTAACATAGCGAGAAATTACTTAATCTTGTTCCTTTATTTTTTCACTTTTTTTTTTTTTTTGGGAAAATGAGTCCTTAATATGCTTTTTGCCTTTGTCTCTGATTAAAATTTTGACATGCTTCATACATGAATGCTTTACATATACAAAAATGATGTGTTTTATCGATATTAATAGGTGCTCATTTCTTTATTATCCAATGTTTTAAAAATTCCAAGTATAGGTAAGTATTTAAATTCAGTACACATTCAGGGCACCTGGGTGGCTCAGTCGGTTAAGTGTCCGACGTCAGCTCAGGCCATGATCTCACATTCCATGGGTTTGAAACCCATGTCAGGCTCTGTGCTGACAGCTCAAAGCCTGGAGCCTGCTTCAGATTCTGTATCTCCCTCTCTCTGCCCCTCCCCCACTCACTCTGTGTCACATTCTCTCAAAATAACATAAAGACATAAAAAATATTTTAAATAAAGAAATAAATTCAGAATATATTCAGTGTATAGAAAAATAATAAAATGCTAAGCTTCAGTTTAGAAGTAAATATACTTTGATAAATACAGCATGCATGCACTCACTACAAGATGTGTGTTACGCATTACCTGATGTATAGTACAATAAAGTTAAGGTACCATTTATGAACCTTATATTTCATATTACCTGAACATTTTCAAAGTCAAAATGTGAAATATTCTTTATATTTTCCCTGCATTAAGTTTATCACTGCCTTTGAAACTTCACCTCATTATTTCATAGTTATAAATTAAACAAGGGACTGTTTCCATTTCTTTTGAAAAATTTATTACAAGTTTGGAAATGCCTCTTCCTAATATTCTGTTGCATTCTTTGAAGGTGGTAGATAAATAATCAGGTGGTAAGTAAGTGAAAATAATAAGTTTTATGTATATTATAAGGTATTTGTTTGTATATACTGAAAGTGACCTTGAACAGAACTGTATGATTGAGCCCTGACACAAAAGCATATTCTAATTTTCAAAGTGCTGTGTATGCAAACAGTGTGAAATGATGCTTTCTTGATGTGTGTCCACTTATGTTTTATCCTACTTAAATTATTATAAATAAAGGGGCTCTAGATGCATTTGTAGCAACTGTCAGAAGCGAAGTAATTTCTATAACTAAATTCATTAAAACATACAGAATAATTTTGGTTCAAGAATAAATTTATTGAATTTACTTATCTCATTATATTGCCTTCTAGAGATTAATTTCAGTGCAGAGATAATTAGGTCAAAATTCCCACTAATTTTTAAATTTCCTTTGTTCTCTGTGATTAACTGCTTTAATTGAAATTTCACAAATAATTACCAATATGTGAAGATCCGCTATTAAATTCTCTAACATTCAGCATATTTGTATTTTTAAAAGATTATATTTTCTTCATGAATCATTAGCATTTCACCCTATTGTGATAGCATGGGATTGTTTAAAATTCAACATCACTACCAGGAGAGATTGAAAACCAAGAATAAGAATATGGCAAAGCTCAAGATCTAAACCCAGAAAAAGGACATAAATACAGAAGGGGTAGGTAGCAATCCACCATCAAAACTGCATCACTGCAACTACTAGATACCTTCAGAGCCTCACATGCAATCCACATTAGATGATCATTTCCACTACCACGTCATCACTTTTCCTTTGCCTGCATTGCTGAATCACTTTCTTAAGAGCCAAAGTCTCAGGTGTGAATGTATGATTGCCTGAGCATAGGCAGAGTGAATTTGCTTTGACATCTAGCTTGTGGTGAAAGGGGAGATCTTTTCCCTTTTGCTTTCATATGTTAGGAATAAATAACACCTCCTTTCTAAGCCTGGTTTCAGAGCCAATTTAAAGACAAAGTGTTTGAGCAGATGGAGTTTAAATATTGGTAATCATGGTTTAATTGTGTGGCAACAATGGAGCTTTAAAACCTTCACTCTAGAATCAGATATATTTACTACTCACCTATGAAAGATCAGAGCCACCTGTTACAACATGGTGGTGTGAAAAAACATGTGCTTTTTGTAAGTAGAAAATTCTTAAAGGGAGATTGAGGGAGGAGCTAAAGTATACATTATGTTTAGCAAAATATCTATCACTTATTTTAGACCTCCTAAACCTTTTCTTAGCTGTAATTTTTGCATGTCGTTTAAACATCCAATATTCTTTCCTTAAAAGAATCACCAAATCATTTAGCCATTTTGTTCATAACTTCCTTTGAACTTTTCCCTTTATATTATGTTTGCATTATATTACTTTGAAAGAATATCTCCACATACACATATGTTTTGCTGGATTCAGGACTTAACAAGATTCCTTCAAATCACTTAGCTGAACTTTTCACTTTTTTTATGATAAATGCAGTTCATGTATTTATTTAACAAACCTTATACAGTTCTTACAGTGTCAGACATAATATGTAAACATACTCCAATATTAACACATTTCTCCCTCAAAACAATCCTATAAGGTAGATTCTATTATTATTTTCATTTTTATTTGAGGAGCCTGAGGAACAGGGATAAAAGAAGTGGCACAAGGGAAGAATTCAAAAGGGTGATATGAGCCTGTAGTCCAAATTCCTCAATACTCTATTCTGCTATCTAAAATTTTATAAATTTTAATAAAGACTATAATTGTGCTATCTGTGTTTACCATTTTTCCCATTCATATACAAAATGATGCTCTGCTTCAGAAGTAACTTTAACTTTGTTAGTTAAAATGCACCTAGAATTTCAAAACATATATTTTTCTTTTCCTTATTGTAGTGAGTTAACTACAAATTTGGGTTTAAATTTATTTGGCTGCCAGACTAAAATGAGACTCTTATCTGGCCTTTCTCATTCTTATTCCTCTTGCCCCTTGGCCATGGCTAATCGATTCAAGTAGACAAAACTGACCAAACTTGGGTCAATGGGATTATCTACTTTGGGAATTTTAAAATTAAAAAGGAGATGCACAGAGAAAGAAGTATTTATTGGAGGTGAATTACTTCACAAGAGAAATGCAGACAGAATATTCATTATCTCCCCTGAGTTTCCCTGAATTCTGTCTTTCCTTAATCCTATTTCATTCTATATTTAATGAATTAAGGCTATTACAATCAGTTAAAAATGCTCTAAATCTCAATTACTACAAATTAGAAAATAAAATGCATTACCTTCCTGAAGAAACTACAGAATTAAATGCTGGCATTGAACACTTAACATATGCAAGTATATCTTTCATTATGCTCAATTTTCCATTTTAACAAATAACAAAGACTTCTAGATATTAGAAGGGCTTACTTAAATTTAATCAGGTGGAGAATCTGATAGGGTCTTTTTGTTCCATTTGTACTCTCCTTGCTGGAGAAAATTTATAAGTTCTAATATTTGTAATGCACTTTATCTTCCAAAGGCATTTTTCTACCATCTGAAACATAAAGACTACCAAAAGCAGTTGTTTTTTTCCTGGTCAAAACACCAATATCCTTGCCATCCTGTTTTTGGGATAGCTCATCCTGTCTCCATGCTACATGAGCTTTGATTGCATCATTGTTATAAAGGACATCCAAAGAAGACATCCAGATGGCCAATAGACACATGAAATGATGCTCAGCGTCACTCATCATCAGGGAAATACAAATCAAAACCACACTGAGATACCACCTCACACCAGTCAGAGTGGCTAAAAGGAACAAATCAGGAGACTAGACATGCTGGTGAGGGTTGGAGAGATGGGCACCCTCCTACACTGTTGGTGGGAATGTAAACTGGTACAGCCGCTCTTGAAAACAGTGTGGAGGTTCCTCAAAAAACTATCAGTAGAACTCCCCTATGACCCAGCAATAGCCCTGCTAGGGATTTACCCAAGGGATACAGAAGTGCTGATGCATAGGAGCACATGTACCCCAATGTTCATAGCAGCACTGTCAACAATAGCCAAATCATGGAAAGAGCCTAAATGTCCATCACCTGATGAGTGGATCAAGAAGATGTGGTATATATATATACAATAGAATACTATGTGGCAATGAGAAAGAATGAAATCTGGCCATTTGTAGCAAAGTGGATGAACCTTGAG
>NC_043702.1:40360287-40414362 GCF_006229205.1 Suricata suricatta
TAAGCAAAATAAGTCAGGCAGAGAAGGACAGATACCATATGTTTGCACTCCTAGGTCTAAGAGGAGAAACTTAACAGAGGACCATGGGGAGGGGAAGGAGGGGAAAGGAGTTAGGGAGAGGGAGGGAGATAAATCATGAGAGACTCTTGAATACAGAAAATGAACTGAGGGCTGAAGGGGGAGGGGGAAAGGGGAAGGGAGTGATGGTCATGGAGGAGGGCACTTGTGGGGAAGAGCACTAGGTGTTATATGGAAACCAATTTGACAATAAAATATATATATATTATATATATATATATATATATATATAATATATATATATTTATGACCTTCAGTGCAAAGCCCCTGGAAAGGAGATAGTAGCAATAACCTTCACATGTTTTAATAAGACAGATGTGTGACAGAGGATAAACAAAGTAAAATTCACTGAGTTAAGTAATAACTTTGAAGCCTGATAATAGCAGACACTTTGCTGCACCCTCTATCCTCTGCTATTAAGAAGGAAAACTATCAGATAGGTCACTTTGTATTGGCAAGTCACACTTTCTATACTTGATGATTTTGATCTGTACTATTTAGCAGGTAACCCTAAAGCTGCAATATTTTAGTGAGATATAAAATAACAAGACCCTCTAGCTAGTTCAGTTCATGGAGCAAGAACCTCTGACGATGGCCATTAAGGCCATGAGAAGCCAATGAAATTCGAAGTTTCTGTGGCGCATTTTAATAGGAAAAGAGGCCTCGGGATTTTTGATGCAAGGGCCAGCAGGTATCCCAGCTCAGCAAATAATTATTCCGCCTTAAGGAAACTGGTATCAGTTTACCACTAGGCTCTAGCGAAGACAAAATGACAAATGGTTAGTCAGCAAGTGACCACACAACCTATTTCACCTCCATAAATAGCCCATTTCATCCATTTAATGATATAGTTAATTTTCTCAAAAGAAACCTCTAGGGTTAAATTTTTCTCTCAGCCTGATCAGGTCTTACATGCACAGATATGTTACATGGATAATTTGCTTACACTAGCAATGTGCCTGCTCCTGACAAATTGCTGATCTTTCTTTAACTCTTAGTGTGATCTCAAAAAGATTTTCTGTGATCACTTTACAGAAGTTGAAAAACTAAGAAATGATTTTAGATGCTATTGTGCAGTATGAGGCAGTCTTAGGTGAGTTTTAGTCATATAATCCTCTTGAATTTGATCGTAAAGGAAAGTAAAAGAAACCCCATAAGCAGGCAGAACTTAGAGCAGGGCATTTTATTCACTTTGTCTGGAGAGAGGAATGATCTGCTACCAAGGTTTACACTGACTCCCTGGGAGAGATTAATAGTCTAAGACAGTCAGGGTCTTGGGAAATAAACAAGAACAAGATTTATGAATTCTTAGAATAGACATTCTTAGAATGCACAAAGAATTCAAGATGTTTTACACATATAGTCAAGAAAACCTGCTCTGTGGAAGGACTCATCCTCCTTCACCAACTGGTCAGGGCTTGCTCTGGGATGTTCCAGTCCATGAAGGCATGATAGGAAGACCTCAAACGCACATCCTCCATGGATACATCAAATTATACCTATTGTTAGAGCAATTCCTCCTGAAGAATAACTAAGGGCCAACTAAACAACTTCTGCCCAATAAAACGTAAAGAGAATAGCAAGCGAGAGAGAAACATAGTAATGAAGGGAGCCACCAACGCTGATACTGTGATAGGACGGAAGGACGGGGAGCAGATTCAGTTGTCCTTGGGCACAGAAATAAAGTGGAAGTTTAAAAGAGCAACTAGTTAATAAAAGATTCAGCCCTAGAACTCTACCAAAGGGCAGAGGAGCTACTGGAACTCTCTGTGGGTCAGAGAGACTGGAGAGGGATATGGTTTATATTCCCCTTCTACCTTGAGCACAGACAGAGCAGGATCTGGATGCCATAGCCAGCTTGCCGCTTGTGCAAGCCTAGATCCCTCCCCTATACCAGCCACAGACATCCCACCAAAGTGACCACAGAGAGGTACCCACTGGGACACCTCTAGTTAGCATTCACTACAGTTTTAGCCTTTGTGTCAAGGTGACACAGGCATAATGCAGCCCAGAATACTCCAGACCCATGCCACTTTGCTTTCAGACAGTGCGTTAGGGCATCCCCGGTGCAGAGCACTCTGGTACCTCCCAGATGGAGTCTGCTTCAGATAAAGTCTCCCTGACAGAGTGTCCTCAACATGAAATGTCCTAGAACACCCCCACCCATGCCAGTTTCAGCTCTAGTTGCCTGGACTGGGGACCCTGGCTTATATCCACTTTAGCTTCAGTTGTCCTGCCAGGGTGCCTTTTATGTGAAAAACCCTGGGGTCTTCTGGCCTGTACACTGTCTCAGCTCCAGCCCCCTCACTAGGATGTCATGGAGTGTCCCAGGTCATCCCTATGTAGATTAGCATGTAGAACTCCAGGACTCCTTAGCCTGCATCTATCTACTTTTGCTTTAACTGTATTGCCAGGGAACCCTCTGTGCAGAAGGTACGGGGACACTCTGGATCACTTTCATTCAGCCTCAGCTATCCTGCCAAGAGACCCTCTTTGTGTAGAGCCCCAGGCTACTGGCTGACCCCCACTGTAGCTTCAGCTGTTATGCCACGGCACCTGCTGTGTGGAGCTTCCAGGGACACACTGACTTGTGTTCACCTCATCTTTAGACATCCTGCCTGGGGACTCACTGCATGGAGAGTCCTAGGACCCCCAGCCCACACCAGCCCCAGCTCCAGTCAGCTAGCAAGGCTACCAAACACAATCTACACAGGGGTGACCATACACAATACCATTCCTTCAAATTTGGAAGTAGGTATTCTGCCTAATTCATAGAAACAAACATAGAAATTCAAGTAAAATAAGAAGACAGAGGAATATGATAAAAAAAAAAAGAACAAGACATAACCTCAGGAGAAAAGTAAATTAATGAAATGGACATAAGCAATATGTGTGACAAAAAATTTAAAGTAATGATTGTAACGATGCTCACTGGTCTGGAGAGAGGAGTGAAAGAACTCAGTGAGACCTTTAACAGAGATAGAAAATATTTTTAAAAACACCAATCAGAGTTTAATAATACAATACGTAAATTTAAAAATACACTAGGGAGAATAAATAGTAGATTAGCATATGCTGAACAATATATCAGAAATCTGGAAGACAAGGTAATGGAAAATACCAAAGCTGAATATCAAAAAGAGAAAAGAATGAAAAAAAATCATACACACAAAACATCAAGTGAATAAACATTCATATTAAGACGTCTCAGAAGAAGAAGAAGGGGGACAGAAAACTTATTTAAATAAATAATTACTGAAATCTTCCATAACCTAGAGAAGGAAGTAGATATTCAAGTTCAAGAACCAAAAATGTTCCAAACAAGATGAACTCAAGAAAGTCCATATTATGATGCACAGTTATTAAAATGTGAAAGTTTAAAGATAAAAAGAGAATTTTAAAAGCATCAATAGAGAAGTAAAAAGTCACATACAAGGGAAACCACATAAGACTATCCAGTGATTTTTTTCATCAGAAACTGTGCAGGACATAAGGAAATGGCTTGGCATATTTGAGTACCGAAAGGGGGGACCCTTCTACAATCAAGAATACTCTAGTCAGCAAAGTTATTATTTAGAATTGAAAGAAAAAGAAAACGTTTTCCAGAAAATAAAACTCAAAGGAGTTTATCACTACTAAATCCAATTTATAAGAAATGTTAAAGGGTCTTCTTTAAACGGAAGAGAAATGGTCATAATTCGACATAAGAATGTAATGAATAGCAGCACGTGGGTGGTCAGTCGGTTGAGCATCTGACTTCAGCTCAGGTCATGATCTCAGTGCATGGGTTTGAGCCACGTCGGACTCTGTGCTGACAGCTTGGAGCCAGGAGCCTGCTTTGGATTCTGTGTCTCCCTCTTTCTCTGCCTCTTCGCTGCTCGCACACTGTCTCTCTCTCTCAAAAATAAACATTAAAAAAATTTTTTAAAGTAATGATTAAAAAGATGTAAAACATGACAGCATATACACAAAATATGGAGGAGAGTGTAAATGACAAAAGAAGTTTTTTTTCTAGAATGTATTTGATCTTATATTACTATCAACCTAATAAATACTAGTAGACACTTTTGATATTATCTATAAACCTCATGGTAACTACAAACTTAAAACCTGCACAAAAAATAAAGTGAAGAAAGCCAAACATAACACTACATAAACTAGTCTATCATAAAAAAGAGAGCAGAAAAATAAAAGAAAAAAATGGACTTTAAAAAAGAGACTTTCACAAGAGAAAAAGAAAGCATTACATAATGATAATGAAATCACTCCAACAAGAAGATATTAACAATTGTAAATATCTATGCACCTAACATTAGAGCAATGAAACACATAAAGCAAAGATTAAGGGACATAAACAGTGAATTTGATAGTATTTTAATAGTAGGGGACTTTAACACATCACTTATATTGTTGGATGCATCATTCAGACAAGAAAACAATAAGGAGATAATATCTTTGAATAATATATTAGACCAGATGGACTTAATATATGTGTACAGAAGATTCCATTCAAAAACAACAGAATATACATTCTTTCAAGTGGACATGGAGCATTCTCAAGAATAGATCACATAGTAGGCATGTAGTCCCAATAAACTGAAGTAGATTGAATTTATATCATTCATATTTTCTGACCACAAGAGAATGAAACTAGAAATCAGACAAAAGGAAAAAAAATGGTAAAAAATACTAACATGTGGAGGCTAAACAACATGATACTAAAAACCAAAGGGTTAATGAAGAAATCAGAGAAGAAATTTTAAACATATATGGAAACAAATGAAAATGAAAACACAATGGTCCAAAATCTTTGGGATATGACAAAAACTGTTCTAAGAGGGAAATGCAGAGCAATGCAGGTCTACTTCAAAAAAGAAGAAAATACTCACATAAACAATCTAAGTTTACACCTAAAAGAATTATAAAAAGAAGAAAAAAGCCCAAGGTGAGTAAAGGAAAGGAGTAATAAAATCATAGCAGAAACAAGTGACATAAAGACTAAAAAAATAGAAAAAATAAATGAAATCAACAGCTTGTTCATTAAAAAGATAAACGAAATTGATAAATTTTCAGCCAGACTTATCAAAAAAGAAAGTACCTACATTTATAAAGTCATAAATAAAAAAGGGACATAAGAACCAATACCACAGAAATACAAAGAATTAAAAGAATACTACAAAATTATGTCAATAAATTGGACAATCTAGCAGAAACAGATAAATTCTTAGATGCAAACTTCCACAACTCAAACAGGAAGAGACAGAAAATTGGAACAGACCACTAACTAGTAATGAATTGAAGTAGTAACAAAAATAATTACAAAAAATTAAAGTCCAGGTCCAGATGGATTCACAGAAACCAGGCATATCAAGAAGCGTTAATACCTATTTTCTTTAAATTCTTATAAAAAGTAGAAGAGGATGGAAAGCTCCCAAACATTTTACAAGGCCCAATACTAAACCCAGTCAAAGACACCAGAAAAAATAAAAACTATAAGCTGATATCCTGATGAATACAGATGCAAAAAATACCCCCTAATATTAGCAAACCCCATTCAAACCGTTTAATAATAAATAAAAAAAGGTTATTCTCCACACACAAGTAAGATATATTCAGGGAGTGCAAGGATAGTTCAATATTTGCAAATCAATGAGCATGATACATCATGTCAATGAAACAAAACACAAAAATAGTATTATCATCTCAGTAGATGAAGAAAAAATTAACAAAATTCAACATCCGTTCATGACATAAACTTTCAACAGAGTGGGTCTAGAGAAAACATACCTCAACAATAACAGCTGTATATGAAAAACACACAGGTAACATACTCAGTGGAGAAAACCTGAGCGCTTTCCCTCTAAGATCAGGAACAAGACAAAGACAGACACTCCCATCACTTCTATTCAACATAGTCCTGGAAGTCTTAGCACAACTGACATGAAAAATAAATAAGAAGCATTCATTTTGTAAGGGAGAAGTGAAGGTGTTGCTACCAGCAGGTGGCAGGATACTACATAGAAAACCCTAAAGACCTGACCAAAAAACTATTAGAAGTAATAAGTTAATTCAGTAAAATTACATGATACAAAATTAATACACCCAAATCAGTAGTATTTCTATACAGTAAAAACAAAGTAGCAGAAAAAGGTATTAAGAAAACAATTCCAATTACAATTGTACCAAAAACAAAAATACCTAGGAATAAACTTAATGAGGAAAAGACATGTACTCTGAAAACTATAAAATATTGATGAAAGAAATTGAAGATAACAAACAAATGGGAAGATGTTCCAGCCTATGAATTGAAAGAATTAATACTGTTAAAATGTCCATACTACCCAAAGCAATCTACAGATTCAACATAATTTCTATCAGAGTACCAAAAGCATATTTTACAGAACTAGATAAAATTATCCTAAGATTTGACTGGAACCAAAGGACCACAAATAGCCAAAGCAGTATGGAGAAAGAAAAACAAAGCTGAAGATAAAACAGTCTCAGATTTCAAGATACACTACACAGCTGTAGTAATCAAAACAGATGACACTGGCACAAAAAATAGACAAGTCAAAAGAACAGAAATTAAAGCCCAGAAGTAAATTCATTCTTATATAGTCAATTGATCTATGACAAAGGAGTTAAGAATATACAATGAGGAAAAGTTGTCTCTTCAATAAATGGTGCTGGAAAAAACTTGATAGCTACATGCAAAAGAATGAAACTGGACAACTTTTAAATACCATATATAAAAATGAAGTCAAAATGGATTAAAAACCTAAATGTCAGACCTGAAACCATAAAAATTCTAGAAAATACAGGCAGTAAATTCTCTGACATTAATCTTAACAACCAGATATGTTTCCTAAGACAAGGGAAATAAAAACAAAACAAAACAAAAACTATAGGGATATTACCAATATGAAAAGCTTTGGGGGAGCCTGGGTGGCTCAGTCAGTTGAGCATCCCACTTCAGCTCAGGTCATGATCTCAAGGTCAGTGGGTTTGAGCCCCGCATCAGGCTTTGTGCTGACAGTTCAGAGGGTGGAGACTGCTTTGGATTCTGTGTCTCCCTCTCGCTCTGCCCCTCCCCTGATCATGCTATGTCTCTATCTGTCTCTCAAAAATGAATAAATGTTAAAAAATGTATTGGGGCACTTGGGTGTCTCAGTCAGCTAAGCATCCAACTTCAGCTCAGGTCCTGATCTCATGGTTTGTGAGTTTGAGCTCCATGTCAGGTTCTATGCTGACAGCTCAGAGCCTGGAGCCTGCTTCAGATCCTGTGTCTCATGCACTCTCTCCCTCCCCCACTTGTGCTCTGTCTCTCTCCATCTCTCAAAAATAAATAAATGTAAAAAAATTTTTTTAATTTTAATAATAAAAGTAAAAAGCTTTTGTACAATAAAGAAAACCATCAACCAAAAAAAAAAAAAGGCAATCTACTGTTGCAAATGATATATCCAATAAGGGCTTACTACCCAAAGTTAATAATGTACTTATACAACACCCTCAAAAAATTAAAAAATGGACAGAGGGCCTGAATAGACATTTTTCAAAAAAAGACCTACAAATGACCAACAGACTATGAAAAGATGATCGACATCACTAATTATCCAGGAAAGGCAAACCAAAATGACAATTCCCTACCACCTTATATCAGTCAGAATAGCTACAATCAGTAAGACAAGAAATAACAAATATTGGTATGGATACAGAGAAAAGAGAACCCTAGGTTCTCTTTTGTAAATCGTTACAGCCCTTGTGGAAAATAGTATGCATGTTCTTTCAAAAATTAAAAATTGGACCATATGATCCAATAACTCCACTGGGTATTTACCCAAAGGAAATGAAAACATTAATTTTAAAAGGTATATACACCTTTATTTTATTTATTTATTAAAACTTTATTTATGGCAGTCAATATATAAAAATAAGCTGAGTGTCCATTGATAGAAAAATGGGTAAGCAAGATGTGGTATGTGTATATATATATATAAAGGAATACTATGTAGCCATAAAAAGGATGAAATTTTGCAATTTGCAATGACATGGATGGACCTCAAGAGTATTAAGCTAAGTGAAATAGATCATGGAAGATAAACACCATATGATCTCACTCATATGTGGAATCTGAAAAACAAAACAAGCAAGTAAACAAACAAACATAAAAAGCAGAATTAGACTTACATATACAAACAACAAACTGATGGTTGTAGAAGGCAGAGGGTGAGAGGTGGGCAAAATGGGAGAAAGAAAGTAGGAGACAGCTTCCTGTTATGGATGAAAACATCACAGAAATAAAAGGCACAGCGTAACGTATACACTCAATGATGTATTTTTTAATTTTAAGTCCAAGTCAGTTCAAATAGAGTGTAATAATGGTTTCAGGAGTAGAATTTAGTGATTCATCATTTACATGTAACACCCAGTACTCATCCCAACAAGTGCTTTCCTTAAAGCCCATCACCCATTTAGCCCATCCCCCCACCCAACACCCTTCCTGCAACCCTCAGTTTGTTCTCTGCATTTTAAAATCTCTAATCGTTTACCTCCTTCTCTGTTTTTATCTTATTTTTCCTTCCTTTTCCCTGTTTTCATCTGTTTCTTAAATTTCACATATTCATGAAATCATATGATATTGTCTTTTTTGGAATGACTTTTTTCGCTTAGCATAATACATTCTAGTTCCAGCCTCATTGTTGCAAATGGAGAGATTTCATTCTTTTTGATCATCAAGTAATATCCCATTATGTATATATATATATATGTGTATGTATATATATGTGTGTGTATATATATATGTATATATATATATATATATATTCTTTATCCATTCATCAGCTAATGGGCATTTGGGCTCTTTCCACAATTTGGCTATTGTTGATAATGCTGCTATAAACATTGGGATGCATGTCCCAGTTTGAGTCAGCATTTTTGTATCCTTTGGATAAATACCTAGTAATGCAATTGCCGGGTAATAAAGTAGCTCTATTTTTAATTTTTTGAGAAACCTGCATACTGTTTTCCAGAGTGGCTGGACCAGTTTGCATTCCCACCAGCAGTGCAAAAGGGTTCCCTTTTCATCCTAGCCAACATCTGTTGTTTCCTGAATTTTAGCCATTCTGACAGGTGTAAGGTGATATCTCACTGTGGTCTTGATTGTATTTTCCATATGATGAGCGATGTTGAGCATCTTTTCATCTGGATGTCTTCTTTGAAAAGGTGTCTATTCATGTTTTTTGTCCACTTCTTCACTGGATTATTTGTTTTTTGAGTTTTGAGTTTGGTAAGTTCTTTATATATTTTGGATAGTAAGACTTTATCTGATATGTTATTTGCACATATCCTCTCCCATTCCATCAGTTGCCTTTTAGTTTTGACTGCTTCCTTTGCTGTGCAGAAGTTTTTTTTTTTTTTTTTTTATCTTGATGAGGTCCTAATAGTTCATTTTTGCTTTTGTTTCCCTTGCCTCCAGAGACATGTTTAGTAAGAAGTTGCCTCGGCCAAGGTTAAAGAGGTTGTTGCCTGTTTTCTCCTCTAGGATTTTAATGGTTTCCTGCCTTATATTTAGGTCTTTCATTCCTTTGAGTTTATTTTTGCGTATGTTGTAAGAAAGAGGTCCAGGTTCATTCTGCATGTTGCTGTCCAATTTTCCCAACATCATTTGTTCAAGAGACTGTCTTTTCCCTTAGATATTCTTTCCTGCCTTGTCAAATATCAGTTGGCCATACATTTTTGGGTCAATTTCTGAGTTCTCTACTATGTTCCATTGATCTATGTGTCTGTTTTTGTGCCAGTACCATACTGTCTTGATGATTACAGTGTTGCAGTACAGCTTGAAGTCCGGAATTTTGATGCTTCCAGCTTTAGTTTTGTTTTTTTTTTTTCAACATTACTTTGGCTATTTGCAGTCTTTTCTGGTTCCATACAAATTTTAGAATTGTTCTATCTCTGTGAAGAATGCTGGTGTTTTTTTGATAGGGAGTTCATTGAATGTGTAGAGTGCTTTGAGAAGTATTGACATTTTCTGATGCATGAGCACACTGTATTTTCCATTTCTTTGTGCCTTCAATTTCTTTCATAAGCTTTCTATATATTTCAGTGTACAGTTCTTTTATTTCTTTGGTTAGGTTTATGTCTAGGTATTTTATGGTTTTCAGTACAATTTTAAAGAGGATCTATTCCTTCATTACTGTTTCTGCTGCTTTATTATTGGTCTACAGAAATGCAACCTATTTCTGTACATTGATTTTATATCCTGAAACTTTGCTAAGTTCATTGCTGAGTACTAGCATTTTTTTTTTTTTTTGGTGGAGGCTTTCAGATTTTCCACATAGAGTATAATGTCATTTGTGAAGAGTGAAAGTTTGACTCCTGCCTTGGCAATTTAGATGCCTTTTATTTTTTGTTTTGTTGTTGTCTGATTGTTGAGACTAGGACTTCCAACACATGTTGAACAACACTGGTGAGAGTGGACATCTCTTTCAATTTCCTAGCCTTAGGAAGAAAGCTCTAACTTTTTCCCCCATTGAGGAGGATACTAGCTGTGCATCTTTGTATATAGCCTTTATGATCTTGAAGTATGTTCCATCTATCCTTACTTTGTTGAGGGTTTTATCAAGAATGAATGCTATAATTTTGTACATGCTTTCTCTGCATCTATTGACAAGATCATATGGTTCTTATCCTTTCTTTTAATAATGTGTTGTATCACATCGATTGATATGAGGATATAGAACAACCCATGCAGCCCAGGAATAAATTCCACTTGGTCACAATGGATAATTCTTTTAATGTATTGTTTGGTTCATTTGTTAGTATCTTGGTGAGAATTTTTGCATCCATGTTCATGAGGAAGATTGGTCTGTAATTCTTTTAGTGGGATCTTTGTCTGATTTTGGAATCAAGGTACTACTAGCCTCATAGAATGAGTTTGAAAGTTTTCCTTCCAATTATATATTTTTTGGAACAGCTTGAAAAAATAGTTATTAACTCTTCTTTAAATGTTTGTTAGAAGTCCCCTGGGAAACTATCCAGTCCTGGACTTTGGTTTGTTGGGAGATTTTTTATTATTGATTCACTTTCTTTACTGGTTATGGATCTGTTCAAATTAGCCTACAAGGGAAGACAGATCAGTCTCACAGCAGATGTATCCACAGAAAACTGGCAGGCCAGAAGGAGTTGCAGGTTATATTTAATGTGCAGAATTGGAAAAATATGCAGCCAAGAATTATTTTTTCCAGTAAGACTGGAGAGATAAAGAGTTTCCCAGATTAACAAAACTAGAGGAGTTTGTCACCACTAATCCATCTTGGCATGAGATTTTAAGGGGCCTCTTTGGGTATGAAAAAACAAAACAAAACAAAACAAAAGAAGACCAAAAACAACAAAGACTAGAAAGGAGCAAGAATCACCAGAAACACCAACTTTATAGGCACTAACTTCATATCTTTCAATAAGCACTCTAAATGTAAATGGACTAAATGTTTCTATCAAAAGACATAGGGTATAAGAATGGATTAAAAAAAAAAGAAAAAAAACCCAAGACTCATCTATATGCTGCCTATAAGAGACTCGTTTTAGACCTACAGATATCTGCAGATTGAAAGTAAGGGAATTGAAAACCATCTATCAGGCTAATAGATGTCAAAAGAAAGCCAGAGTATCCATAGTTATATCAGACAAACTGATTTTAAAATAAAGAGTGTAAGAAGGGATGAAAAAGGGCTTTATATCATAACTGAGTGATCTATCCACCAAGAAGATATAATAATTGTAAATATTTATGCCCCCACATTGAGTATCCAAATATATAAACCAATTAATTACACGCATAAAGAAACTCATTGATAATAAAACTATGATAATAGGGACTTTAACACCCCACTTACAGCAATGGACAGGTCATCTAACAGAAACAAGGGCTTAAATGACATGCTGGACTGGATGGGCTTAACAGATATATTCAGAACATCTTATTCTAAAGCAGCAGAATACACATTCTTCTCTAGTGCACATGGAACATTCTCCAGAATAGATTACATACAAATCAGCCTTGAATAAAGACAAAAAGATTAAAATCATACCTTTCATATTTTCAGACCATAATGTTCTGACACTTGAAATCAACCACAAGAAAAAATTTGGAAAGGCCATGACTATTTGGAGATTAAATAACATCCTACTAAATAACGACTAGGTTAACTAAGAATGTAAAAAGGAAATGAAAAGGTACATGGAAGCCATTGAAAATGAAAACATGACAGTCCCAAACCTCTGTGATGCAGCAAAGGCTGTCATAAAAGGAAAGTATATAGCACTCCAACCTCACTACAAAAGGGAAAAAAATGTCTCAAGTACTCAACCTAACCTTACACCTAAAGGACCTGGAAAAAGAACAACAGAATACATACCAAAACCAGTAGCAGAAGAGAAATAATAAAGATTAGAGCAGAAATCAATGATACAAAAAATTAAACAAACAAACAAACAACAACAATAACAAAAACACAGTAGAACAGATCAACAAAACCAGGAGCAGCTTCTTTGAAAGAATTAACAAAATTGAAACCCCTTAGCCAGGTTCATCAAAAAGAAAAAGGAAAGGACCCAAATAAATAAAATCATGAATGAAAGATACGAGATCACAACAAACACCACCAAAATACAAATAAGCAACGAGAGAATATTATGAGCATTTAGATGCCAACAAATTGGGAAATCTGGAAGAAACAGACAAATTCCTAGAAGTATATAAACTACCAAAACTGAAATAGTAAGAAGTAGTCAATGACATTTAAATAGCATTTTATGGTGACAGATGGTAGGAACACTTGAAGTAAGCACAGAATAACATATAGAAAAGTTGAATTACTATGTAGTACACCTGATATCAGTGTAGCATAATATGTCAATCATACTATAAAAAAAAAAAACAGAATGTGGCCATGATAGCAAATGCTAAGAGACTATCAGGGCAAGTCATAATATTCTAAACACCAATTTTAACAAAGAGTTGGTTTAACTAAAATATTTATGTATGGAGAAGGTAGTGATTTGTCCTCATTTGAATTATTTCTTATCCAATTTGCCTCCACTTTTCATCCACCACATCTTCCAGTTACTCACTGAATGACTTTTACTCTGGCTTCCTACACTGTATCTTTTTACAGACAAATTTACAGTTAAGAAGGCCATTGGTTTGATAACCATGGAATTTTCTAGTTTTGACATATTCCACATCATTCAGGAAAATGATGCTTTAGACAATGATAGAATTGTAACCTGATTCTTTCGGTAATTAAACCTATAAGTTGTTGGGGATCTGCACATCACTGATAAATGTTCCTCAGCAGTGCATAATGTATGACATTACTTCTTATATTGTAGTAATTTGCAAGTCTAGAAATTAAAAAGTGGAATTTGAGGTGGTATTTTCCCAATGTTTACTATTACTAACTAGTTTAATTCCTATCCTCAAAAATAAACTATAAGGTTTATTTGTTTAGAACTCATGTTACCTAACAGAAAACCATTGTCACCAACAGAAACAATTATGGTTCAAGGAACTGAAGTTTAGACTGCCAATTAGAAATGTTAACTTCCCTGACATCTGTAATTGGTAGGGCTAGACTATTTCATGGGAGTCCTATAAATACTTCTTGTATGAGAATTCTCTCCTCTAACTTAAAGAACAAGCATTGTTGGGGAATAAGGATCTGATATTACCTCTAATAATATTCTTATTAAAATCATGTTTTTAAATCGTATAGATATCCCATCTGCTCAAAAGTATGTTTTATTATTTTTTTAATGTTTATTTATTTTTGAGAGAGACAGAGCATGAACAGTGAAGGGGCAGAGAGAGAGATAAGCACACACAGAATACAAAGCAGGCTCCAGGCTCTGAGCGGTCAGCCCAGAGACCGATGCTGGGCTCAAACTTGTGAACTTCAAGATCATGACTTGAGCTGAAGTCAGATGCTTAACTGACTGTGCCACTGAGGTGCCCCACAAAAAGTATGTTTCAAACAACTAATATGGGGACCCCTGAGTGGCTCAGTTGGTTAAGTGTCTGACTCCTGATTTTGGATCAGGTTATGATCTTATGATTCATGAGATTGAGCTCCACATCAGGCTTTGCACTCACAGCAGAGTCTGCTTAGGATTCTCTCTTTCTCTCCCTCTCTCTCTGCCCCCCAACTCAAAATAAAAAAAATAAACATTAAAAAAAGAGTATCTTACGGTTTAAAAAAATACCTACGGTTTTACTATTCTAGTACAGGCGTTTATCAGTGGAAAATATATATAAATATGCCTACATTCACAAGGTTTATATTTTAACAGGTCATAAAAAATACAAATGAGTTCACATTCAGTTAAAAAAGGGAAGACAGAAAACAATTATATATTAAGTATGATGGTATTTGAAAAGACTGTATATATCCTCTTAATATTAGAAAATGTATCACTATATAAATGACATTTAATGTCTAGGTAATGGGTTATGATTAGTTTTAATTTTGTTTTATACTTAATTATATTTTAAAAATTATATTAAAATGACATCTATTTGTAATTAAAATAACATATTTAATTTCTGATCTAAAACAATGAATAATAAGGCCTATAACAACAACAAAAAATAAGGTAGATAATAGAGCCCACTCAATAAAGACAAAACTCAACAATAATTCCAACAGCAAACCCTAACACAAAACTCCAATTATTTTAATTTTATGTATTAAGGGGAAGTCCTTTTTAGATTCATTCTACTCAAAGTTGCCAACAAAATATTATTTTGTTACTCTTTGGTATGCTGGACACAGAAATGTGCCGCTTAGATCCCCTTTCAAGGAAGGACCTGTTGCCCAAGTTATAAATTCTTGTGTGATTTGTCTATGCTGCTGACGTATCAGTGGAAAGTCATGATCTTCTCCATGGGGGAAATAAACGTCTACCCATTTTGGCCTACCACAGAAGAATTCTGACAGATTTAATACACTCCCAAATTCAACACTGTGTTGGCCAACACATTGTCATATCTGTGTCATGGTCTGACTTCTCCTTCTTCCTAACTCTACTTATTTTCCCACTTGTGCACCTGATGGGAGTGCCTCTCTCCAGTCCTGGAAATTGTCCTGAGACAAATTAAAGTGTATGAGTGTGTATGTGTGTGTGTGTGTGTGTGTGTGTGTGTAGGGGCAGGACATAGAGATACTGGTATTCCTAGCAAGCTTGCTGTTTCCTAGCCTCAAAGTTACATTCGATGGTATTTAAACAGAGTTGGGCATGTAGCTTCTGACAGGACCACACTCCCCAATGCCTCAATCTACCCAAGACAGAATTGACGTGAACGTTCACATTTCATCATGCTCTTAATGAAATCCTCCTTCCCCTCACACACACTGTCAAGGTGACTGGATCCCACAATATAATTATATGTAGTGCCGGAGCCGCTCAAACTGCCTGCAGTTTGAGGAACTGACGACACCGGGATTCGTTGCAGAGACTTTTATTGGTTCTTTTCTTCCTTCTTCTCGTCTCTCCCCTTGCGCAAAGCACCCTCCCTTATATATATACCGTACAGGCTACGCGGCCGCTCATGATTGGCTGACCCCAACAGGGCTAACCAATTTCATGGCTTTGCATTGGTCGTACACTTATCGCGGTATCTGGCTGGGAGGTGGGTACACCAGAGGCAGGCGGGCCATACTTTGTCATGTGCTTGGGCGGATTGCCAAGGCGCCATCTTGCCTCCGCCTCCCACAATGTAGAACATATTCCTTATCTCTTCCTGAAAGACCAAGAATTCCTTATTCCTGTAACGTGTTTTATGATCCTATACAGTCCGTATAACTGTCCAAAAAGCATACTCGTTATGATTCTGAATTTGTTGATTGGCTCTCTTCCCACACTAGGTCGTAGGCCCCAAGGCAGAGTTTGTCTTTTCGACACCTTAAACAGAGCCTAAACAGCACCTGACATGGTAGGCTCTCAGTATGTATGCTGAATCGATCAATATGCTACCCCATTTCAATTTAATAAATAGTCCCTTCAAGTAATTCTATCTCGTATGTGGTAAATTCTCCAGAGTTTTTGTTCCTACTCTCTACTGCTCTTGATTACAAATTCTAGCCCTCCCCTCTTCAGTCTCTGCCCTCCTCTTGCCACAATTCCCAGGCCCAGACAGAGTAGGCTTGAAGAGTTTTACTTTTTCAATATAATATTCTTTTTCCTTATGAGCTCAGGATTATGACTAAATCATGCTAGTGTACAGTAGCATAAGTATCCAACTCATGGATAAGGAAATGAAAACTGAAAGTGAGAAAAAAAGGTATGTAAGGAACTGTCCACAATATCCTTTTATTCTTGGGATATTTGTAGTTACATATAGTGGTTGAGTTGGCTTTAATTCTAGATAATAATAAGATAGTAGAAACAAATAAAGCAGTTCTGTAGGCTATAGTATATTTTTAAAGTATCACATGAACTTCACTGGTCTTTTTAAATCAGAATTAGGAGTAGAGCCACAGTGGATAACATTGAGGGCACAGAGTATCATCAGGATAAGTTTTACTGCTATTTTATCAGTCATCCAATCATAAAATCTCTACTCACTATCTTTAAACTGTTTACAAATGTCATTCTCACTGTCTAGGGAATGGTTTGTTATGAAATATTCACCGTAACTGTCACATTTAACTGCCAATGACAGTAAAATGAAAGTCTGTCTTAATTACTGTGTTGTCTCATTTCTCATTTGCCATGCTCTTTCTAGGAAGGTAAATTACACAGGGTATACAACCTCAAAAAAGAATGTGAAACATAAGGTGATATTGAGAATTCAAAGAAATACTTAAATATTATGAAATCAGTAATATGGTCTAAGTTTAAAAAAAATGGATTTAGTGAGGTCTCACTGGTAAGTGCTAATTATTAATTTGATACAAATAAAATTAGATAATGCCTACTGATATTTAAAAAAGCAGTTTGAAGACAAATTAAAGCATAAATGAAATTCAAACTCCTGAGGAAAAATATTTATCAAATAATTTATGTAAATAGAATCAAAAGTAGGTCAAAAGTTATTTTTGGATGTCTACAAATAATAAACCCTCTTCATGAAAACAGTATGAAAGTTAAATATGATTAAACTATATTAAATGGTCCTCATATAATCAATGAATAGACATATGGAAGAAAAGTAAATAACACCTAATCACCTAGAATTATTTCTTCAACGGTTAGGTTCCCAGCAATATGAGATAGTTACATGGTTTATCCTCTAGGGGGAGCTCAAGATTAATGGCCTTTGCTCAAATTCCTATTTTATAGGATTCCCCAACTGTGGGTCAGTGCCAAGTACATAAATGGGTTTCCATGCTAGAAGAAGTAGCCTGTTGTGACCAAGTTAAGGAGATTATAAATAGAACAGCTCAATTATCTTGGCTCACTTGGAACATCCTCCCTCATTGTCCAATACTTTTCTTTCTTTTCACACAGATCTACTGTTCAATGGCCCTAGAGGCTCTTCCTCAGGTAGAACTCTCTCCTCACAACTTTGCAAAGACTAATAGGATTAGAAAGGTATTTAAATGAAATATGTGCCCATTCCTACTTAATCAAACTTTGCCCCATGCCTTGGTGGATAAAAATATATTTTGACCTTTTTAACCTTACTATTAAGGTTTTCATTCTGAAAAATGAAGGCCAGGGAAAGGGAAATTGTGAATTATAAGAAGGAAGAAATAAAATTCTAGCACAAAGAAAAAGACCTCTATTTTTAAAAGTAAGTTTCTTAAATATTTCTACAGAGATAGGAGACTAAGAAGTGTCCTGTGTAGATGGTAAGGAGTTTGACTTTCATGTGGTCTCAGGTAAGGATTAATATTACACCAGGAGGAAGAACATGAGCTTGAACACATGCAAACTGAACTTACAGGAAGGCCTTCTAGCGAGGTGACCCATACTTCCTTCTACAGACTGAAGCTAGAGACCTGGAGCTTATAGATGAGATGGAGCCGCAGAAAACTAATCAGTTAAATAAATTAAGATAAAGTCATAAAAGAAATTGGTTTAGAGAGCCTGGGATCTGGTGTGTAGGGCTGACCGAAGGATGAATGTGACGCAGTAGTGAAGTCTTGGGAAAATGCATGGATTGACCAGAAACCGTTATAGGATAATAGTCTCCTTGCACGTAGACGTCATGGTGCACATAAGCAATTTTTGGTAATGAAAGGTAGTGATTAAACATATAATAACAGGGGTTATGGATGCAAGAATGAAACAAAAGCAAAATTTACTTTTTTATGTTACCCTTTATGGAAGATTTGTTTGCACTCTATCAGGGAATAGTCAATCTTGTTACCTGGTTGTATAAATGAAATATAGCTTTAATCTGTTTCTTTAATATTGATTTGTAGAGAATATATTTCTCCTTGCCCTTTATATATATATTTTTTAAAATAGGATTTGGGATATAAAAACCAATAATGTTGTTACTTGTTATAACAACTGTATGAGAAAATTAATTCAAGATTAATAGTAGTATTCAAAAGAGGATGAGGTTGTATAAAAATAATTATTTATCGATTTATTTTGATTTAACTATATAAAATAGCCGTCTTAAATCTTTAGTTCAAATGAATGCATTAGTTTTTGTTTTTTCCCAGAGTATGTGGAATTTGTAATATATTTTGAGTTTAAAAGGAAACTAAAAACAAGAGAAAGATATTTTCTTCATTTTTAAAGTATTTTATAATTTGATAGATTTTCATAGCCATTTGTCATGTTTTGTCTTCTAATGGTATAAGAATATAAGTTTTGATTGGTCCAAAATCCCTGTCATACCTAAAGACTACTGACTCATTTATGAGTGACCTCTGAAACACATAGGTTTACCGTAAGTGTCTTAAATTTTGGCATATAGTATCCTTTGGCAATTGTAATTATGCTCTAGTGAAATATCACAAATATCACATATCACTCTTTCTGCCTTCTCAATCTCCACCTGGCCTCAAAATAAGGACATAAAATTTTATTTCTTTTTTCTTCCAAAAGGCATATAGAGCAATCACTTGGAAGTTCATCAGAACTTGGAAAATCTTACCCTGAAAAGTTCCATGGATCACATACATATACAAATTCTCAGTCTTTAAAGGCTCTTAATGAACTCAATACTTTTCCTCACTAGCCTTGCCTCTTATTAAGAAAATCATCACTTTTATTAATAAGCTTATCTCTAATTTTATATTATATCTGGCACTTGCAATGTTGTTTCAATGAAAACACAAAACCCATAAATAACTCATATTTGAATAATAACTAACGTGTGGGAGCTTATTACGTGCCAGGCACATTGCCGTGTATTTTACATGTATATCTAATCACATTGGCGGTGAAGAGTCTCCTTGTTGACAATTCATTGTATCCAGCTGGAGGTTACTGTACAGTCTCTTTTTTGTCTTAAAGCTACGTTTTCTGTCCAAAATCCATTGATTAAATTGCATCCCATTTGGTAACTAAGAATTGGGAAATGACAGAACTCATTACTGATGTGTTACTAAATGAGAATAGATCATAGGAAATAATATTGATGGTTAGGTTTGAATATCCTGATATATGGTGGGTTTTTTGCTTCATTCTGTTCATGTGGAGAATATTCTAAGACATGATTACCTGAGCTGTTAACAGACAAATGGCTGTTTCATTTGTACCAGACATTTCATCACCTATTTCCACTAATATCAATTAAAATGTACCCACAATGGAAAATTTACCATGAGTCCTTCCTTTGTTAGAAATGACATAAAGATCTAATATACTAAAGTATAATAAACATAGTGTAAAGTTCTGTAGTAACTTCAGAATCTGGAGATGGAGTTTTTAACCCTCATGCTTTTGGTAGCGAGCAACTAGATGAATTATTGAAAATAGCAGAGAAACAGACTCCATGGAACTTAAGATAATTGTGAGTAGAATATGTAAAATTATTATTATTTCAGGACTTTCATAATAAAGTTATATAATACAGCATTTGCAAATCCATGTGTAAGCATATGTTTATATAGTTTAAAATGGTTTATTTCACATTTTTATACATCCACATCAATGCTATGGAAACCACAGGAAAATGTCTATTGTTTTCACAGCCATGGCATATTGCTTGTCCAAAACAAGATAAAAGAATAAATTAAAATTAATATAAATTATGACCATAGCTTCATTTAATAGCAAACATCTAGAGTCTGAAAAATCTATGTATTTTCTATTCTAATATTGTATTCAATAAAGTATGTATATAAGTCAAAAACAACTGAATAGTTTTAAGCTTTATTAATGACAGATAAAATCAATGTGTTCATGATTCCAAAATTCATACTTAAGTAGCCGTAAGACAGGTGGGTAATAAAAAAGTAGCACATATACTTGACTATTCATTTAAGACTAAGTCCATTTGGAGCATTCTAAGGTTGCTTGACCTTCAATGACTTGTAAGTATAGATTATCAAATATCATAGTAGAAGTAACAGACCATGAACAGTGTCTGATTCTTTTCAAGCTAACCAGTGCAGATAATCATAATTATTTCTGGGTCTAGGGTCAAAAGAGCATTTCATCACTTTTCTGTTATATTGAGGAGTCTTTTAAAATCATAAGCAATATATCATTCTTGTCAGTAGGTGTAAAGAAATTAAATGAAGCAAATTCTGGGAGTGATTTTTACCAGCAAGTTATATAGAGCATCTTGCCTTTCATTCTTGTCATTTCGTCTCCTACTGCAGATTTCACACATCAGAACTACAGATCACTCATTCAACTTATATTATTCTATACTATAATGATATATTCCACTGGATTTTCCCCATTCAATGTACTAAACCATTACTGTTTTGTACAAGTGTTAATAAGACCATTAGAAATATTATAGAAGATAAAACATAATTTTTTATTTATATCAAGGAAGTCAATATTTTTTATTATGATACACTGTTATAAAAAGCAAAAACTAGCAGATGAGGAAAAAAGCTTCATTTAAGAAATTAATATGTAGAGTCTAATATTAAAAATATCAAAAAAATAGAGGAAAGATGCAGTTTCAAGTAGCTCAACCTCAACTTCTGAAAGCACATTTATTATATGAAATCATATATATTTATCTCGATAAACATTCATGACATGAAATAAAAGTTGAAAAATTTAAATCCACATGTTATATACATACAAAACCCTTTCAGAAAGAGAAAGCACTGAGGACCCCCAGTGTGGTGTAATCGGTATAGCTTTACTGGAAAGCAATTCTCCAATTTACATCATAACTCTTTTATATAATAATCTGCTTTGGAGAATCTTAACTTATGAAATAATTTGCAATATGGAAACAATAAAACAATGGGGACATCTAAATGTCCAATGTTTGTTTAGATTAAACTATGATCAATAAGTGCAATTGCACATTTTAAAGGACATGCTTTCATATATAAATGGAATCATTCAATTAAGGATTGGAAAATACCTTAGCTATAATATTAATTTGAAAAATAGGCATGATAAAAAGGGTATACACAACAGTATCAACTGTGTAAAGTGAATAGAAAAAGTAAGAAGAAGATATTAAAACTTAATAGTAGTTGCCTTTGAATGGTAGTTAAAAATAGTGTTTAAAAAAGAATATTGTTTTCTTATTTTAAATTTTCTGTTATTTCCAAATATTCACACTGATTACATACTATTTTTATATACTGAAAGGTGAACAACTACATGAAAGCACAAGTGAGGGATGAGAGACAAAAAAGATACACTGGACATCATCAAAATTAACCCCTTCTGTACTTGAAAACACACGGCTGAAAAAGTGAAAAGACAACCCAGTGAGGTGGGGAATATTGTTTTTTAATTTTTTTATGGTTTTTATTTATTTTTGAGAGACAGAGAGAGTGAGAGCAGGGGAGGGTCAGAGAGAGAGGGAGACACAGAATCCGAAGCAGGCTCCAGGCTCTGAGGTAGCCATCAGCACAGAGCCCGATGTGGGGCTCGAACCCACGAACTGCAAGATCATGACCTGAGCCGAAGCCTGACGCTTAACTGACTGAGCCACCCAGGCACCCCGGGAATATTTTTTTCATATCATATATCCTACAAGGGCCTTACATCTACAATATATTAAGAATGATTACAACTCACAGTGGTCAAACGACCCAATTATATGAATAGACATTTCTTCAAGGAAGATAAATTATTAAGACCATGGCTTAACATCATTAGCCATCAGGGAAATGTGATAAAAAAACAAAACGAAATACCACTTCACACTCAGTCAGACGGCTATAAGCAAGTAGAGAGATAATAAGTGTCGGTAAGGATGTAAAGGAATTAAAACTTGCATACTCTGTTGCTGGTAACGTAAAATGGTACAGCTGCCTTGGAAGATCATGGGACAGTTCCTCAAACTGACAAACATAACTAACATTGATTCCACTCCTGAGTCTATATCCAAGAGAATAACAATGTTCAAAAAAAGCATATACACAAATGTTTATAGAAACATTAATTCATAATGGTCAGAAAGGAGAAATAGTACAAAATCCAGCAAGTGACAAATAGATAACTAAATTTTAAAAATGTAGTATAGGCACACAATGTGATAGTATTCACCATTAAAAAGAAATGAAGCATTGACACATACTACATCATGAAGGAAACTTGAAAATACTATGCTAGGGTTAAGGAATTCAGTCACAGAGGAACACATATTGAATGACTCCATT
This sequence comes from Suricata suricatta, assembly GCF_006229205.1. NCBI lineage: Eukaryota > Metazoa > Chordata > Mammalia > Carnivora > Herpestidae > Suricata > Suricata suricatta. The sequence continues at coordinate 40,383,135 of NC_043702.1, forward strand.
TATATATGAAATGACTAAAATAGGGAAATTTGTAGCATTGGGAAATAGATTAGTGGTGGCCTAGAGCTGGGGGGAATAGGAAAATCGGAGGATGATGGCTAATGGGTGTATGATCCCTTCTTGGGATAATAAAAATGTTCTAAAATTGACTCTGGTAATGGAAGCATAAATCTGTGAATATTTGAAAATTCACCAAATGGACACTTTATTATTTTTTAATGTCTTATTTAGTTTTGAGAGAGAGAGAGAGAGATTGAGAGCACTCATGAGCAGGGGAGGGGCAGAGAGAGAGAGTGAGAAAGAGAATCCCAAGCAGGCACAGAGCCCACTGCCAGCACAGAGCCCACTGTGGTGTTCAAACCCACGAACCATGAGATCATGACCTGAGCCAATATCAAGAGTTGGACATTTAACCAACTGAATCACCCTGGACACTTTAAATAAGTGTTTTATGGTATATTTATCTCAATAAAACTCATAACAGAAACAGTAAAAAATTATAAGAAAGATATACCCACAGATTTAACAGGATAAACCAAGATATACTAGTTTTATAATAAATTAAACCATGAATTAGTTTGCAGTGGATCCTGATGGACTTTTTATGTTTGGGACCCAGAAATAACAACCTGAAGTGATAGAGTAGACAGAGGTTTCTAGGCACCAGACAGACAAGTAGGGGAGTTACAGAAAGGAAGAGAGGTCATATAAGGAGGGTGCCATGGTTACTAACTGCATTGTTTCAATTTTATGACTTTTTCTTATAATGTGATTATCTGGTGCAATACATTGTCAAATACACTTATTTTTTCCACTTTATATGGAATGATATCTTATTAATTCTTCTATATCATTCTGGCACATGGCATAACACTAACAAACTGTCAAAGAATGGAATGCAAGTGACATGAACAATTTTTCAGAGAACTGATCATGAGTGGAAATTCAGAATAACCCACCATAGAAGCAATGTGAGAATTCTAAATCATCTTGACAGTGAGCCAAGGAATCAACCTGGCACAGTTGCAATAACCGTGGCCCCTTTCATTTATTAATTGCTTACTAGAGAATACACATTTTGCTAAGCATTTAACGTATGTTTCTCATTTCATATTTAGCTACCCAGTGGCTCAGAAATTCTCTCCAGTTTACTAGCTAGCAGAGTGAGACTTAGACACTTAACCAGCTTTCACAGTTAGCAATGACAGAGCTATTTTTCAAGCCCAAGTCTGTCTCATGGAAAAATTCCTTGTCAAGTATGAAGCTTTCACAGGGAAAAAAAGACAGGGCTTGACAGAGGACCGAAGAGTAAATACCTACTTGTTATTAGGTATAGTGAAAACTGTACATATTGGGTCAGAAAGTACCAAGAGCTAACTCTACACTGAGCAGCTTCACTAAAGACCCAGTATTTTTCATTCTCTCTAAAGATAAGCCCTTGGCCTAGAGTGGTATTGAGTAAAGTCACTCTCAGGGGGATATCTGTATTTCCCATATAATCCAGAGAAAACGATTCACCTAGAATTCACTTTGCTGGTGTCAATTCAAATCTTATCGAAGGCTAATACACGTTTTCTTATTTGTAAGAAAAAAGGTCATTTAGCTACAATTAAATTAATTTTAAGTATTTCATAATCACTATTCCTAGTTTTAATTGATTTGATCATTATAGAGAAGGTGGATTATACAAGTTTTATAATAATTTATATATACTTCAAATGCCAACCTTTTTGAACACTGTCCTCCCTTTATCTTTGAGAAATGGGCATGTCAAGGTGATTCCTTCATCTGTGCACTAGCAGAAGTATCACTGAGAAAAAATGTATTGAGGCCACATCCACAGCTACATTGCTAGATCTTTACGACCTTTAGAGAGGTTAGCTTTGCCCATAATCAAATTTGAACAACGAGATAATTACACCAACTTGAAGGCTCACAATGTAAATGAATCTCCATGGTGATTAGTCAGATTTCTTTAGTTAGAAAGAACAATGAAATAAGCATATATTTTGCAGACGAATAACATTTTTAAAACCTTATTTTGGTAGTGCTAACATAAAGATAAAATTTCAAATGTTAACTCTTTCAACCAAATCTGTATTTTATTAGTCAAATAACTTTTGTTAGAATAAAATAGTAGCTGCTACCCATAATCTCCGAGCAATAAGTAGCCCTCCTCACATAGAGATGAATGTAAAATAAAGTAAAACAGAGGTGTCTGGAAACAAGTATTTTTTTTTAAATTGTCACATCATCTGGATTTCTGTAACAATAAATCCTTTTTTGCTCACTCTCTTAAGTTTGCCTCTAATTTTCTTTGAAATGTGAATCAAAAAGCATTGACCACACTGCACTTCTTTATTCTCCAAACACTTTGATTTTCTTTTCATCTTAAAATAAAGAGTTTCTGTCAATGAACCTGGGTGCTTCTTCTTAAATATTAACTAAGTTATTCATTATGAATTAAAAATGTCACTCAATTTCTTCTGCTGGACATATATAAATACAGAAATCTATCCAATATTTGAACTTAGAGTTCATTAATTATGCTAAAATTAGTAGAAACATATTTTTTCAACATTGTAGTCTGACTGTTATAATACATATAAAAGGGTCACCAACTTTATTTATTTTTTTTTTACCAATTCCCAAAAAACTCTATTGTTTAAAGTGGCAAAATGTTATTGGTCTGTGTGGGGCACCTGGCAGGACAGAGGGAGACCCAGGGTGGGGTTGGGGCAGGGCTCTGACCATTACAAAAATCAAAGGCTTTTATAAAAAATGCTATAAATTGGTACCAAAAGAAAACCCAAGGGAGGCTGGGGGAGGAAGCAGAAAGGGAGGTGTGAAGAGAGCAGGGGGGGCAGTGAGGGGACCAAAACCTTCAACCACTAATGCCTGAATCTGGCCAGCAGTGAAGGGGGTGGGATTGTGGGGAGGGGGGAAGTCGGGAAGAGAATACAAAGTGCATAAATGTGCCTCCCCAGATGCTCCTCAGAGGTGAAAGGGACAGAGGCTGCAGCCTGGGGCATGGTGGGGCTCCAGTCACCTCCTCACCAGGGATGGCCAGTCAGGAGATCAGAATAGATATGCTCTTAACAGATTCTACTGTTTCCTAAATGAGCCCTCAAAACTTCTTTTCAGTCTATGTTATCTTAAAAGTGGTAGACATAGGCTACATCACATAATTACACATCTGTTTTCATGCACTCAAGTAATATAAATTTAGTTCTCCCTGAGTTGAATATCTTGTATTAGGTTTTATGTACTATATGCCTTTTTTCTCAAAAAGAAAATCATTAGCTGTTTTAAAGGACAACGGCCATTACAATTTGCATAGCACTATTCCTCCTTAACAAAAAACAAATACCTCTTTGTATCACTTGAAGATGTTGATCAACTTCACATTGTTGGACGTCAATTACATAAGTTATCTGTCGCTGTCATAACTTACCACAAACTTAGTGGTTTAAAACAAGACAGATTTGTCATTACGTTTTAATCTTATTTTATCTTTCTGATGAATTGTCACAGTCCTCCCAGAAGTACTGTTTCTGAGAGACATTAGTGATCCGTAGGTGTATACATTTTATACTAGTGATTTGAGTCATTCATTGTGTGAAATTTTTAACAAGATAGCAGGAGAGTGAGATATTAGGATTAAATAATATTTGAGAAAATCTGGGAGAAGAAAGAGAGCAACTTTTGATAGTCAGAAGCTAACAAACAGCTATGACTCCATTTTTGCTGCAAGTTGGCCTGGCATTCCCAACTAAAGCAGCACGTTCTCCTTTTGAACATAAACAATTTCATAAAACACCATCAGACAAGATTATTCCTAACTATAATGGAGCAAAACAAAAATCTATGAATACGAACATGAGCAATACATTGTATACACCACAGAAATGTTCAAACAATTCCTATCTCAGCTAAAGTAAATGTTGCTTTACAAATTGCCACTTTAGACTTGCTCCATTATTTCTGCTTTGTAGATAAAAATTAAAATACTCATAATACAGGGCACCTGGGTGGCTCAGTTGGTTGAACATCTGACTCTTGATTTCAGCTCAGGTCATGATCTCAAGATTTGTGGGTACCAGTACCACATCAAGCTCTGTGCTGATAGCGTAGACCCTGCTTGGGATTCTCTCCCCCCTCCACCTCTGCCCTACCCCCACTTGCGCTCTCTCCCTCTCATTCTCAAAATAAATAAATAAACTTAAAAATCGTTTTTTAGGGGTTCCTGGGTGGCTCATTCGGTTATGTGTTCGACTTCGGCTCAGGTCATGATCTCCCGGTTTGTGGGTTTGAGCCCTGTGTCGGGCTCTGTGCTGACAGCTCAGCGCCTGGAGCCTGCTTAGGATTCTGTGTCTGCCTCTCTCTCCGCCCCTCTCTCTCTCTCTCTCTCTTAAAATAAATAAACATAAAAAATTTTTTAAGTTTTTTTAAAGATACTCAATAATAGATTCACCTTTACTTCTTGGTGCCAGCTAATGAAAGGAAAACCGTGTTTCCTTGAATCCTGCTCAGAATCTGATAATTTACTCCCAATCTCTATAATATCCTCTTACTAAGACACCTCATGTGGCATCTTTCCTTTTCGTAAGGACTCAAGGACCCAATATTGCTCTAGTACAGCTGTTGTCCTGAAGCCTGTGGTTACCAATACCAAATTTTTCCATTTGCTATTATTTACCTATACGTAATTTGATGTTTTTTAGGACTATAAAATAGTGAGAATAGATAATAAATTTATGACATGGAGTTTCTTTTGATAAAAATGTATAGGTTTATTTCCTCCATTATTTTCAGTTTATTTGGGGATAGATATGCAGATTATACATGGATGGATGGATATAGATGATACACGACAAGGAGAGATAGGTGAGTGGAGAGATGTTGTTAAATGGATAGATAGATAGATAGATAGATAGATAGATAGATAGATAGATAGATATAAATATGATCTGTGTTAGAAAACACACTACCACAAAAATTACTTTGCTATCAATTTTGACTATTTTAATTAATAGTCAGTATTAGACCTTGAACATAACTAGTTTTGCAATATCTACCGCAACAATTTTATCATTATTTTTATACTGGCTGTATCTTCATTTCATTTCATTTTTATATGCTGGGTGACCAATTAAGCTTATTTAGGCAACATATTTGTTGGCCTTAGATAATATAATGAATTTACTTGCCTGAAAATTTATTCTAGTTTCACAGTGAACTAATCAAAATGACATTGATTTGCTTAGATTAATGGCTTGCATACAAAATGCTCTTTTAGTTCAATGAAAGACATTTTGAGTCTGTGAAGAAAGACAGACTTCTGAGGTGCTGTGAAGAAAGACAACTTTATTTTAGTTGTGGATTTCCCAAGAACTAAACTTCTCATTACCTGTTTACCTAGTAACCACTAAAATGTATAAGTTAGGGGCTAGAAATGTTGTTTAATCATTTTTATTTTTATTAAAATTTTTAAAAACATGTTTATTCTTGAGAGAGATATACAGAGCATGAGTGGGGGAGGGGCAGAGAGTAGAGAGACAGAATCTGAAGCAGGCCTCAGACTCTGTGCTGTCAATGCAGAACCTGACCCGGGGCTGGAATCCACATGCCTGAGATCACATCCTGAACCAAAGTTGGATGCCCAACCAACTGAGCCACCCAGGGGCCCCTATTCATTTTTAAAAAGAATTTCATTTTTGCATGACCCAGAATAACAAATGTAATAATTTTCCTATGTTGAGAAGTAATAAAAAAAACTGTTATTTATGTATATAGTTTATGTGTATATATATAAATTTATATATTTTAATATATACTATTTTATAACATTATAGGATATAGAAATACACAGGCAAAAGTTTTTAACAATATTTTTAAATCTTATACTTTTTCTACTAAATTTTTTACAGATTTGGAACACTTCATCATAATCACAAATTTGTGTTGATGTATTTTTCAATACATCCATGAGTGAGTTTTCTAGAATAAAAAATAAACCCATCTAGGAGAGGCTTAAAAATACTGTGTATAACCCATTCTCTTCATTAACCAATATATCTTACTCCAACATGAGATGTGAGTTGTTCTTCCAGTAGCAAAAAAATTAAATACATTTATATATTTATCATTATTAATTTAACAATTCAAATTTGACATTCTTTCCTCATGGGGAAAAGAGAAGGAGCCAAATAGACTGAAATTTATACAGGATATAAAAAATAGTTTTAGCAATGTGAAATGCAAGATTAATCACTCTTAGGGACCTGAGAACTGAGCAAAGTTAACATCTGAACAAAGAACATGTATCATTTCCTAATGTTCTTTGGAGAAAGAATAATCTCATCCTATTCAACTTTTATTTGATTGGACATTTAAAAAGGAATATATGAAATTCTACATGGAAAATATTCCTATGTTGGACTTGCCTTTTTCATAATAGTTTAAGAAAAAATAGATCCTTTATTGCTGAGGAGTAAATGTGTAGGGTCATTGATTTATAAGAAAGAAATGAAGGTGTTTTAGAACTAAAACCTTGGGAAAATATGTTCTCACATTAACCAGAAGTTTGAAAAAAATAACAAATATTAAAAAGTAAAAGACTTTGGTGAATTATTCCAGTGTCCAGGGGTGAAATAAAAAGGTTCTACTTAGTGAAATAAATATTATGCAGACCACTCCAAGATTCTCAGTTGAATTTTGGAGTAGCTTGCATAATCTGCCAAAAAAAAAAAAACCTACGTATATTTGCAGATACATCAGAAAATAGATAAATGATTATGGAAAATGCAGGGCTTTTTATTTTTTAAGATAAATCCCACTGCATGAATGCTCATATTTAAAAGTACCAGTTGGATTGACTTAGTAGATCTATGGAAAAACACATGAAAAAGCTTATGGTTTCAGTTGGGAACAGAACTAAAAAATTGTGTGGAATGTAGGGGTGCCTGGGTGGTTCAGTTGGTTAAGAAACTGTGGAACGAGACTTTTAAGGGTGTTTTTGGTACTGTTTTAAGTTTTAGTTTTTGAGGTGTTGCTTTTTTGGGTTTTTTTCCCCTTTGGAGTGCTTTAATTTTTTATATATATCAAATACACATAATTATAAACTAAAAAACCCAATTGGACATTTTATTTTATTTTACTTTATGATACTTTTATTTGAGAGAGAGAGATGAACAGGGTGGGAGAAACAGAAAGAGAGAGAGAGAATCCTAAGTAGGCTCCACGTAAGACCAATGTGGGGCTTAATCCTGCAACTCTGGGATCATGACCTGAGTTGAATTCAAGAATTGGATGCTTAATGGACTGAGCCACTTTGGCACCCCCAAATTGGTCTTTTTTCTTGTAACTTCTTGTCTACATTTTTAGTATGGTTTACATACAATACTCCATCAGTTTCAGGTGTACACCTTAGTGGTTTGACAAGTTTATACATTACGCTATATTCACCATATCTGTAGTTACCACCTGTCTCACTACATCACTATTATAAATCCTTTGACTATATTCCTGTGACTTACTCATTGTATAGCTGGAGGCCTGTATCTCCCCTTCCCCTGCGCCCATTTTACCTAACCTCCAATGCCTTACCACTCTGCCCTGGCAACCACCAGTTTTTTATCTGTATTTATAGTTCTGATTCTGCTATTTGTCTGTTTCTTCATTTTTTATATACCATTTATGAGTGGAGTCATATAGTACTTTTCTTTCTCAGTCTGATTTATTTCACTTAGCACAATATCCTCTAGGCCCATCCATGTTGTCAAAAATGGCATCATCTCAGGCTTTTTTATGGTCATGTAAAATATTACATACACACACATGCACACACACATATACATCACATAATATATGTCACATATATTTCATGTAATATATATATCACATTTTTATTCATTTGTCTATTGATGGACAATGGGGTTACATATATCTTTTTGAGTTAGTGTTTTCTCTTTCCCTGGATAAATAACCAGTAGTGGAATTATTAGATCATATGGCGTTTCTATTTTTACTTTTTGAGGAACCTCCATACAGTTTTACACAGTGGGTGTACCAATTTGTATTCCTACTAACAGTGCATGAAAGTTCCTTTTTCTTCATATCTTCATCAACACTTGTTTCATGTCTTCTTTTTTTTTTTCAATTTTATCAGTCACGGTATTTTTTTAATAGTTTATGTCAAATTGATTTCCATATAACACCCGGTGCTCTTCCCCACAAGTGCCCTCCTCCATTACCACCACCTCCCTTCCCCCTCCCCCTCCCCCTTCAACCCTCGGTTCATTTTCAGTATTCAATAGTCTCTCAGGTTTTGCATCCCTCTCTCTCCCCAACTCTTGATTTAATCATTCTAACATGTTTGAGATGATAGCTTACAGTAGTTTTGATTTGCATTTCTTGATGATTAGTGATGTTGAACATCTTTTCATGTGTCTGTTGGCCGTTTGTATTCCATTGGGAAATGGTCAATTCAGGTTCTCTGCCCATTTTTTAATTGAATTGTTTCATTTTCTTTAGTGTTGAGTTGTAGAAGTTCTTATAAACTCTTGTTATTAATCTCCTATAAGATATATCATTTGCAAATATCTTTTCCCATTCAGTAGGTTGTCTTTTTGTTTTCTTGATGGTTTTCTTTGCTATACAAGAGCTTTTTATTTTGATGTAGTCCCAGTAGCTTATTTTTGCTTTTGTTTCCATTGCCTGAGGAGACATCTAGAAAAATGTGGCTATGGCTGATGTCAGAAAAATTACTTTCTATGTTCTCTTCTAGAACGTTTATGGTTTCAGATCTCACACTTAGCTCTTCAATCAATTTTGAGTGTATTCTTGTATTTGGTGTAAGAAAGTGATCCAGTTTAATTCTTTTTCATGTAGCTGCCCTGTTTTCCAAGTACCATTTATTGAAAAGACTATCTTTTCCCCATTGTATATTCTTGCCTTCTTTGTCATAGATTAATTGACTATATAAATGTGGATTTATTTCTGGAGTTTCTATTCTGTTCTATTCCATTTTCATGCCAGTAATATAATGTTTTTTTAAGTACATATTTGTCAGTAATAATTTCCTCCTTTCTATTTTTATTATTTTGTTTTCTCTCTGTAACTCATATTATTTGGACATCAATAGAGAACTAACGATTATACCTTTCATTTCCTATTTTTCATATTCTTCATCCTGGAAGAGTTATTCAATTTATTCTCTAATTTTTTTCAGTTTTTAATTTACATAATTTTAATTCTAATTTTGGGGAGCTTACTTGTATTCTTTTTCAATATCAACCTGTTTCAAGAATGCAGTAAGTTATTTTCTCTCTCAAAGATATTAAATATTTCATATAACTACACAATCTGTTTCTTCTTTGTTTCAATTTTTTAATGTTTTATTTAATTTTGATACAGAGGGAGACAGAGCATGAGAGGGGAAGGGGCAGAGAGAGAAGGAGAGACAGCTGTCAGCATAGAGCCTGACGTGGGGCTCGAACCCAAGAATGTCAGATCTGACCTGAGCTGAAGTCGGAGCTTAACCAACTGAGCCACCCAAGCACCCCAATCTTTGTTTCTTCTAAGTGCCTTTCTGGTTTTTCATTAGTTTTGGGATTTTTTATTTTATATAAAATAAAACAGATATATAATGACACTTTACTGTGTGCTCATATCTTAAGGAAAGGACACTGAAAAGTGGGTTGAAATTTCTATGACCATGAGTTCAGTATAGGGTGATCTGGCTGAGTTTTGCCATTGAAGACACACCAATTTAAATACATTATGGTATCATCTTGAGCTTTGCAGATTTCCTAGAAAAGATGCTTCCACTCTACTGCCTGAAGGTGTAAGTCTGTCTAACAATATTCTGTAAGCCCAAAGCAGAAGAAAACAGGGTTGTCAACACTTAGAAAGTAAATACTCATTGAATTCAATGGCACCTAACTTTTTTAAATTAGAGATCCTTCTTTTATTTTTTTCTACAGTGATCTCTCTTTCCTCAAATGGATATGAAAAGCCGCCTGCATTAAGCTATAAAATCTACACTTAAACAGTTAATAAGAAATATCTCCTAGAAGAAGGTGTTGCATTTCATTTCAGAGAAAATTTTGATATATAAACAAACATTACAGGTATATCTTCTAAAAACATACTAATAGTGAATGTGGGAGGATTCCCACTGAAGTGAAAAGACAAAGAAGCCCACTATCATTATTACTGATCAGTATTATGGTGAGGTGTTAGCCATTACAATAACACATAAAAAAATGTCTGTTAAAAAAGATGCTGTTTGATTATTGAAGAAAAAAAGGGAAGTAAAAAGGCAATTGTAATTAAGTTATATGTAAGTATTGCCAGGGGATAGAGAATCTTACTCTGTGCTGAAGAATTGTCAAGAAACACATGAGAGAAAAAAATTTGGATTCAATGGAAAAAATCTAGTTAGGAAATAAACTTTTATTATATATAACTAGAGATTTTAAAAATAGAGTTCAGAGGAGTTAGAGTAGTTTTCATAGAATATTGAAGAGTTAAGAGTTGAAGAAATGCATAGCAGCTGGTTATGTAACAGGTATAATTGAGGGCATTCCAACTAAGAATATGAGCAAAAGTGAAGCTTCAGAAATAAAAATGAGCACAATGCTGGGGGAAGAGAGGCAGGTGGACTTCTGTACTAAACAGTGTAGAGTGTTGCTACTAAATAGAAATGAAGTTGCATATATTAGGTATAATAGAATTAAGAAACAGAGTAGATTACACCTCATGTTATTTGTCCTCCAGCATGAAAGTGGTGTTTAATAAATATTGATTCATCAGCAGTATGAAGAACAGATAAGGAAGAAATTGATATCAAGGTGTTAGGAGCAAGGTAGGGAAACTTCTTGTTAAAAATTGCATCTAAGGGGCACATGGGTGGCTAAGTTGGTTTAGCGTCCAACTTCAGCTCAGGTCATCATGTCATGGTTTGTGAGTTCGAGCCTCATGTCAGGCTCTGTGTAGACAGCTCGGAGACTGGAGCCTACTTGGGATTCTCTATCTCCCTTTCCCTGCCCTCCCAGGCGCTCTCTCTCTCTCTCTCTCTCTCGCACGCACGCTCTCTCTCTCTTTATCAAAAATAAATCAACATTTAAAAAATGGCATCTATAGTTCTGCATGGAGTCTCAGAGTCTGTCTTCTCAACACTTATTCATTACATATTTGGAATTTGCTGTTTTAACACTGAACCGTTCACTTTGGAACATTTTATTCATCTACTTTTATCCACATCCTCATTTTCATTTACTGGCCCAATTGTTCATTATTTCCATTTTATCTTCATCTTGTAATTGAGACTTGATGCCCTACTTAAAACTATGAAGTTGGCTCTTCTTGATATTTTAGTTCCTTTCCCTAGTAATGTGTTTCCCCCCTACCACTGTGACTAGAATAAAGATCCTGCTACCCTTTCAAGATAAATTCATCTGATTCAAGCCTGCCCTGGATGTATGGAACTGTCCAAATTGAAGGATTTGGGAAAACACAACAATTCCTTGGTGCCAAGTTAATACAAAAATCATCCTAAAAAAGAGCCATCTATTGAGTACTCAAATATAAATTATGAAACAATCACTACAATTCTTAATGTTTGTGAGGAGCTAAAGAACAAAAGGCAATCTTAAAAAATAATTATGTCATAAAAAAGAAAACATTTAATTTACTCGGGAAAAAATATCTGAAAATGAGGATATATAATTATATTGCAGAAGATAACACCCTAAAATAAATTGACTTCAGTGAAAAAAAGTGAAGGTTTAATGCTTTTTTAAAAAGCTCCTAAGGCTCTAAATCATAAATCTGGAATACAGATGCCAGATTCCAGATGGTTTATGTAAATGACTGCATAGAATGTGCATGGTGCCTGGAGTCTAGGTTTCTGAGCTTCAGGATAAGCGTAGTTTTACAGCATTCTTCATCACCTAAGTGTTTGGTTTCTAAAAGAACAGCTATTATTTCTCTCTTAGAAACAATGCTTTAAAAATAAAGGCATATGTTTCCATTAGACAGATATATGTTCCCATGACATACAATATATCAAAGTAAGAGGCTCATCTGATTTTATTGTATAGATTGGTAGAATTGTATGTTCTCCCCATTAAAATGTAATGATAGGAATAATGGTTTGCATTCTTATGTATTTGCCATTAAAAACAAATACATTAACTAATTTAATCTCACAACAAGCTTAAGAGAGTAGGTACTACTTCCTTTTTTCCAGAGAAAGAAACAAAGAAACAAAGAGATTGATAACTTTTAAAATCACACAATAAATATATTTATTAGAATAGAAATGAAATCTGATGCAAACTGACTTTAAAGTCAGTCTTACCCACCATGTTAGTATTGTCAGTGCAGAGATTAATGTGTATTAAGACACTACCTCACACAGCACTGAACCTAGTCCATGAGGCAGTCAATAAATATGAACTACTAAATGTAATAAGTCAAAGACATATAGTGTTTAATCTTATTGAATCTTTGTTTTGGATCTCATCATTTCAGATATTCATTAATATAAAGGAATCAAATATAATGAAATAATGTTAAATGAAATGCTAAATGTATCCTCTAAATATCTGTATGCCCTTACATAAATAACAGCTATAAACAATTTATTTTTTAAGAATTGGTTACTTTTATAAATTTAAATAATATACTTAAGCCTTCCCTTCGCTCTGATCTTAAACCATACATATATGTGTGTATATGTATGTATCTGTGTATGTTTGTATGTGTCTGTGTATACTTATACAGGGTAGTAGACTAGTTCATAAAGTGGGGCTGAGAGCATTGGTAAATGTCCTGAATACTATGAATGTCTATGCATTTCTTTACTTACTTTCACACTTGATTCATAAGATATTAATACCATGTCCAAAAGCACTTGCCATAGGGAACTATGAATGCTTTGCTTTATGGCCTCCAACATTCAGCGCTGTTCATGGCAGGTTGTTTCAAATGCAATTCTTATTGTTTTTTATAGTAGTTTCTCTGGATGATTTTAAGATATTCTTTATATCATATATGTCAAAAATTTCTTTAGTGTCCATTTTGTTTCCCTTTTCACTATTTCTTCTTCCATTCTGAAATTACTTTATTATAAACATGTTAGAACTCCACAATTTATGCTACGTATTGATACATATATCTCTAGTTTTTACTCAGAATTCCTTTGACCTTATCTTCCAGGCTTCCATGTTGACAATATTTTTATTATATTTAGTGAATAATTTTGAACTGCCAAATACAGTTTTCTATTTATTGTTCCTTTTGCTCTGCATCACTTTCACTGTGGCTTGAAATATCCTCTCAAATAATTATAATAACAGTAGAGTTTTATTTAAAATATTTTCCTCTTTACTGAATCCTTCATAATTATTTTGTGGAGAGTTCTGTTGGTTCATCTTGTCTTCCTTTGTACTAGCAACCCTTGTTTCTCTTTTAAATATCGGTTTTTAATGATGGACTCACTCTACTAGTATAGAGAGACAACTTATCTTTTTCTCTACAGTTCAGCAAGCCTATTTTCCAAACACTTTCTCTTAAATGGAAGATTAATGTCAGCTTTTACTCTGAGGGGAATAAGCAGGAAACCAGTAGGCACTCTGGGAACCCTTTTAATGTCCAAAGTAAAGAAATCTTTAATTTGGAAACAGATCTGCTTAGTATATTTCCATATTAAACAAAGATGCCTTTTTTCCCTATTCCTGTTCCCTTTCTGTTGTGAGAATAGAGGATTACCACAACGTGTGTTCAAATCATCTCACAAATCCCACTCAAAAGGAAAATACCTGGGTAGATTATCTACTTATTTTAGAGAGAGAAGTTTAAGTGCCTTACATCAGAGAGAGGAAGCCGTTGCTAAAAGAACTAAATATAAGAAGAAGGTAGGATGTTTTAGTGTGTTTGGGCTGCTACAAAAATATCACAAGTGGCGAGCTTATAAAATATAGACATTTACCTCTCACACTTCTGAAGGCTGGATGGCCAAGATCAGTGTGCCACGTGGTCAGGTGAGGGCGCTATTTCAGGTCACAAACTGCTGGGTTTTTTTGTCCTCACATGGTAGAAAGGGTTAGGGATTTCTCTGAGATCTCTTTTACAAAGGAACAATCCCATTCATCATGGCTTCGTCCTCACCATCAAATCATCTTCCAAAGGCCCCACCTCTGAATACCATCACACTGGGTTAGGATTTCAGTGTATGAATTTGGGGGGAGGGGACACAGACATGCAGACCACAGCATAGGGTCCAGCTGTTTATAGTGTAGGATTAATGACCCTGATGACTTTCTAATAATTCATTCCTATACTTTATATTTTTTGGTTCTACACTGGTCTTTTCAGAGCTGTCTGGAAAAAAACCCCAATTCATTCTACAGCTGGTATTCTTTGCTATGGAAGTCTCAATCAGTTTAATTTTGTTTACTTTCTAGTGAAAAGAAAATCTTCCAAATATCTGGCATCCATTCTTGCTTTCCAGGACTCTTTGTTCTAATTTAAATATAAGTTTAAATTATTTCAACAGGAGCTGAGAAGTGGGGTGGGGTAGGAAGACAGACAAGAAGTATCTTCACTCATCCTCAATTAGAATTCAACAGGATATTTCATTTAAATCAAGGTAAAAGTATGTATACAGTCTCACTGTGTCAACACGGCAATTGTCCCCCTTTGCAATGCATGTTGGCACGAAATATGAGGCATCAGACCTAGAAGCTGTGAAAAACATGGCATTACTTAAATTATAATCTGTCACATGGTTTTTAATCATTATATGACATGAGGGATAAATGACAGTTTTATTATATATATATGTATATATATATATGTATATATATATACACACACACACAACACAATTATTTTATTATATACGTGTTGTATATATATACGTGTATATATATACACACACACGTGTTGTATATATATACGTGTATATATATACACACACACACACACACACACACACACACAACACAATTATTTTCCAAAATTAATGAGGCAGGGAGCCTGGGAGGCTCAGCCGGTTAAGAGTCTGACTCTTGATCTTGGCTCAAGACAGGATCTCACAGTTCATGAGATGGAGCCCCACATAGGGCTCTCTGCTGACAGGTTGGCACCTGTCTGGGATTTTCTCTCCCTCTCTCCCTGCCTCTCTCTCTCTCTCAAAGTAAAAAAAAAAAAAAAAAAAAAAAAAAGCCAATTTTTTAAAATTAAAAAAATAACAATTAAAAAAGACAATGTAATGTAAAGATGTAGTAATGGCTTCAAGGCATGCAATTCACTTATATAAACTTTAGAGGTCACTTGTACTGTCTATGATCTATGCGTTCAATAAAGAAGAACATTTAATTTAGTTTTATAAATTAAAGGAAATATAATAATGGATGTTAACAGCAAGCAATATGAATGCATAAAACAATTATAAACCAAATACATAGAGAGGAATTAATTCCCAAACAGATTTTTATGCCTGGAGTATCAAAGAAAAAGAAAAAGAAAAAAATAACAAGTAAAATTCTAGGAATATCACCTTTTGGACAATGATAAATTCTCAACCTAACACACAGAAACAAACCCTGCCAAAGTTATTGTATTTAAAATATCATTGCTGGGAGGGTGGTAGAAAGAAGTTTGTCTAATATTCCCACAAATACTCATGAAAAATGAATAGCTTTCAAAATTGTGGTATATATCCAGATGTGGCAAGAAAAGGATTTTCAGTTTAAAATACTACTCACTTTCCTCATCTTAGCTTGGGCAAACCATGCAGTATTTAATACATGGTAGCAGAATATTTACTATTGAAGTTTGAAAAGATGTGAGTTCTTTGTGTTCAATCTTTCATTTATGCATGTGAGAGGGTTTTCTTTTTTTTTAATATTTTTACATTGTAGTACTTGTTTTGCTTGTTGGTGGTGTTTGCTTATTTAGTACATTCCGTCAGGGACAGAAATTACATGCTGTTTTTTTCCCCTAGGAAGTGTGTCTTGGGTTTTTCCCTTATTATTTTCTTTACTTTTTTTTTCTCTTCTTTTTTTGGTGTTGGTGGTGATTATGTTTAAACGAAGTTGCGTTTACAACACCAAAGACTTAATCATCCATTTCCTATATAAAAGGTAGCTACTTTTTTGCATGGACCTCAAGTATATTGTAGTATAGAGGTGGAATTTAAGGAAAGGTATTAAGCAGGCTGTGTTGTAGCTTATGGGCTAAGTAAGAAATTGTATCATGTATCTTGAATGTATCATAGATAAGCTGCTATATCACAATTGCCACTTCAGATAGCTGTGAAATTAGGTGATTAACTAGTTATTACTTAACCTTCTTATTTCTTTATAAGTCTAATTACATGAAATAGAAGTGGGGTTTTGATCTTTTACTTTGCTTTTCTGTTTGGAGTGTCATTGTAACTACTGTATTGTAAATGATGGAAAATAATTGCATATGTTAAAAAGAAGAATTATCTGATAAGAAATTCAATAGCTTTGCCTCTGTTTTGGAATATGGCATGAAGGCAGTGAATAAATAATTTCAAATACAAAAAAAATAAAATAATACTCAGAATTAAAGAATAAATATTTTCTTCATACATGTAATATTTTAAGAACATCTGGAAGAATGTCAATTCCTTTATCCTTAAAGAAACTGTGTTCATTTTTCCAGACTTCCCTAACAATCTCCATATTTCAAAATCTCAACAAAGTCAGCATAATATTTTATTTATTGCTATGAATTATGCCCATGGGTTGAATGGAGTACTCACAAGCATTTTAACATCAGATTCTTTAAACACATCTCTCTTTATTCACTCCTAGATACCAATAAAGCCACTCAGGGAAGAAAATCAATGGAAAAAGAGAAAAATATCCCTTTCTTTAATTCTTAGGCCCTCAATATAAAATTATTAAAGGAATTTCTAAACATTTTTCATTCAAATCCAAATTTTCTTTCATTATTTAATGTAATCAGAGATCTACAAATTTTCATTAAAAATGAGCCAAAAACCTCAATGCAGGTCTGTTATCCAAAATTGGCCTAACATTATATTATTTTACTACTATGAATACTATTATTTTATTTCTTTATCCTCATTTTTCCTATTTCCTTTTCACACTTTCATATTTTATATATGATTGTGTCTAACATTCATTTTACAAATATGTTTTGAGCATGTACTATGTACCAAGTTCTTGAACCTGAATACAGTGCAGTGTTTGCCCTCAAGCAGATCAGGAGTTTAATGTAATATTCCACTGTTTTCATTTCACTACCATAAAGTGTGGTAGAATCTGTCTATAAATGTTATTTGTGTTTACTTAATTTCAAGGGATGAAGACAATCAGAATACTTATTAAATTACTAATATACCTTAAATGGAAGCTCATACTTCATGGAAACCCAGGACAAATAGTGCTTATGGTAACCGGAAAATAACTTCAGAAAATGGCACTTCAGCGGTAACACTTGATTTATTTCCTTGACCCTCTTCTTGGTAGCCTAAATTTGGATTCCTATTCTAATAATCTGCTTTTAGCAAAACTCGGGTGTCCCCAATATTTGTCTCTTTGCCTCATTTCCCATGTCTCACCAGCTAATTAGTTCTCTGTTTATCTAATCCCAAGTCCTGAAAAGAGAACCAATAAATAAATAGCATCCTTCCTGATGCATACACGTATGACTGAAGAATCGACTTCCCAGAAATTCCTTAGAATCATATTAAGTTATGAAGAATTCATTACCTTAGTTGCCCCATATACTGTGGGAGGCAATTTCATGCTTGCAGAGCCACAGCTGATCCCATATTTTCTAAGGGTCAAAACCACCTAAATATTACAGCTTTCCCCACTATCCAAAAGTAGAGTGTTCCTATGAAATCTTTCATAAGCTGAAATGGAGTCAACAAAGAAGCAATTGCCATTCATTTATATGGGAAAATGTTTGAGCATTCGAGACCCCAAAAAAATGTCTCTTAGGCTTTTCTGATACCTGAAGACACATCTTGCTAATGGATGCACAGCAAATTTAGAGATAAGGCTCAGATACTCGCAGACACAGTTCAATACCATGGCTGTCGGATGCTGAGATGGAGCGTGCGGTTTCGGGGAAGGAGCTTGGTGGGGCCATTCTTGCTGCTCTGGATGTGTGCTGCATTTATAAGGGTCGCTATAAAACAAACGCTCAACTCTGTTTTTGCTTTTGGCCTTTTCTCATACAAGTGAAAATCCTTTCAGATTTCTTTCAATTATAGAAAAAGGGACTAATGTAGATCCTTCATCAAAACAGAGGAATATAACAAAAACTTTCAAATAGCAAGGATTACTCATACTGTTAGCCTAATTCCTACTTACAGTTACTACTTAGAATCTTTACTATTCTCCTTTAATATAAATTTCTTTGACTGGTTTGCATGAACCTCTAAAATCTATCATGACTCTGGGAAAGTGCCCATTGTATTAGTCAAGTTTTAATCAACAAACCATAAAAGCTTTCTGGTCATTCTCCTTTATTAGTTCCCACCATCCTTGAGTCATTTTTGCCTGTGATAAATAGAGAAAAAGGAAAATATACCTACAGTCTACACTGCTCATACAATAGCATCAACCTTAGATAGCTGCCTCTTATACTGCATTAAAAACACCGTCGTACAGGGGCGCCTGGGTGGCTCAGTCGGTTAAGTGTCTGACTTCAGCTCAGGTCATGATCTCCGGGTTCTTGAGCTTAAGCCCCGCATCAGGCTCTGTGCTCACAGCTCAGAGCCTGGGCCCTGCTTCGGATTCTGTGTCTCTTTCTCTCTCTGCCCCTCTCCGCTCACGCTCTGTCTCTCTCTCCCTCACAAAACTAAACATCAAAAAATTTAAAAAAAAAAATACCATCTTACAGGTGTAGCTATGTTCTTTAAAAAGTATACTATGAAAAACTATATTTGAACAAAACAACAACTGCTTAAGTGTTTGTTACTTGGGTTTGGGTACAATTTACAAGACAATCTGTTTTGAATTGAAAGACAAACTGGTTACTAGAGTTACTTTCCTTTTCGCCTTTCAAATCTCATTTTGCACTGGGGCGCGCATAAAACTGAATTCTTCGGCTAAAGATGCGTTTCTTGTGGTAAAAATAGATATTGTGAAATCACAATGAAGAAAGGAATCCTAATGTAAACATACCAATAGATGTCTGCATAAAAAAATTGTTGCGTTAATCAGCTTATCAGTGACTAAAATCCACACACAGAGGTCCCATGAATGCAAAAATGCTCAGATGAACAGTCTGTGTATTTGTAATATGTAAATTGTTGTGGCACAAATTATTTAGGCAGAAAATAAGACAGAGAGTGTAATTATTTTGAAAACTGTATTTTAGACTTTTACAAAACATTTAGTGTTAGTTTTAATTTGTTCCTGAAAAGAACACCATCTATCAAATGTTTGATCTCTAATTTGTTGCTATCTCAAAAAACATGCATGCCTCTGTCATAGGTCAGTCATTAGTATGTAACTGCAACTACAAGTGGCAATGCCGGCTTAATCTAAATATGTAATTTAGATTCTAATGATCTGAAGTTGATTGACTCCCAAATAAAAATCAACATAGTTTGAAGAGTCTCAGTTTGGTTTCATATTTACAATGGGGGAATAATATTTAATCTAACTCCTCAAATTCAACTTAATATTTTTTTGAAAATCTCCTTCCAATAGTCCTATAGATATAGATAACATACAAATTCTGATTTATCCTAATTTGATGCTTTCTGCACTTAGCTTTCTTTCAAAATTACAAAGAAATGCCAAGAAGCATGCCCACTCAGAGTTTTGCATATAATTGATGATTGGGGAGGAGGGGGATCTTAGAAACCATTAGAAGTATAGGCAGATCCACGGACATTTATCCATGTCCAAGAACATAATAACTTCAGGGTATAGCTATTGAACTCCCATGGCAATGTTTTCTTTTGTTTATTCAACACTCACTCAGCAAAAAAGTATTGCTTGCCTTTATATCAGTTAGCTTCTCATGGTAGAAATCCATTTCCGGTTTACCCACATTAAAAAAAGTAATATAACTGAAAAGTTCAAGAATATGGCATACATTATGCACAATTAGATAAAAGACCTCTAACAATATTATGGGAGGTTTTTTTCTCTCCATATGAGAACGCTTTTTTCCCCCTCTAGGTAGAACTCCATTTTTATACAAACTCTGTATTAGTAATAAAAGGTAGGTTTGGTGACTCCATACTTTATGTGCCTTTAGGATCCATTTTAATTCTAGAAGGAAAGAATGAAATTATTTTTCTCCCAAATTACAGTAATTACAGTAGCATCTTTATGCATCCCACTAACTCGGATTACATAAATATACGCTTTGATTTTCTAAGCCATGTACTCATTCTTGCTCTCACATATGCTCAAGGTGAGGGACACAGCCAATTCCACTAGAAACACTTGAGAGAAGGACATTAACATTCACTGGGAAGTTGGGCTATACTTTTCAGAGGAAAAGAGTGAATGGATATGGAAAGTAAAAAATAAATATATTTACTCTGTGGCACATATGTTCTTAGGTGATAAAAACAAATAAAATCACAGACCTCAAGGATGCCCCTGGTCTATGGACTAAATTACCCATCTATTATAAGTAGTACAAACAAACAAAAACATAAGTAAGGCCAGCAAATTCTTATATCAATGTATGTATAATTTCTCAAACTACCCAAATAGTAGACACTGCCCTCCAGTTCCAAATTTCTCCAAGTATCATATCTAGTGCCAAATTTCATTATAAAGCTAATTCATTTTTCTTAAATATAAATCTCTTCCAATCAATATAAATTGGTTGAATAAATCTTAACTTTTTAAAATATTTTTTAATGTTTTACTTATTTTTGAGAGAGAGAGAGAGAGAGCATGAGCAGGGGAGGGTCAGAGAGAGAAGGAGACAGAGAATCTGAAGACAGGCTCTAGGCTCTGAGCTAGCTGTCAGCACAGAACCCAATGCTGGCTCGAACCCACGAACCACGAGATCATGACCTGAGCTGAAGCCAGACGCTTAACTGACTGAGCCACTCAGGTGCCCCAATCTTACCTTTTTAAGTAGATAATGGTACTAATGTTTCATAATCACTGTATTTTTTAGCCAAGGCTATTCTAGAAGTAAGTTTATTTAAAAGCTCTTTTCATCATCCATTGCCTAAATAACCAGGCTCACTGTTTCTTCCTTCACAATTTCTGCTAAAATAATACCAAAATTTTTATAGTTTTGTTACTTCCCTCTGAGACTTCCATCCCACCCTTCAAGCACAAACTCAGAATATTCATTAACTTTTTTATTTGCGTCTCTCTTCAGACACCATCAAATATTCCCCCTTATGTGCTCATCTCTACCATAAAAAATAACTATATTGATGCATGCTACTTCTAGATGTTATTGATGGGAGTCTCAAATAACTGTGTGCCCCAAGATAGGATTAAGGAGTGCACTTGTTGTGATGAGCCTGGGTGTGGTATGGAAGTGTTGGATCACTAAATTGTACACCTAAAACTAATATCATAGTGTAGGTAAACTGGACTTTAAATAAAAACTTAAAAAAATAAGTCCTTTTCATTAAATTACTCAGTATGCGGGGAATCCTGGGGGCTGAGTAGGTTAAGCGTCTGACTTTTGATTTTGTAGGTCATGATCTCGCAGTTCATGGATTTAAGCCCTCCATTAGGCTCTGTGTTGACAGCTCAGAGCCTGCTTGGGATTCTCTCTCTCCTTCTCTCTCTGCCCCTCCTCTACTCACACATTCTCTCTCAAAATAAATAAACATATTTTAAAAATAAATTATTCAGCACAATCTTCTTGAGTACCTAACATATGTGAAGCGTTGTTCTAACATACTGATCAGATTCTACCAAGAGTAACTGCCACCCCCCACAATTCTAATTTAACTGTGTTCTTGTTTTCTCTCTCTTCTGCCCTTTACTAAGAAAGTTGTTAACTAGAGAAGCAGGAATGTCATCCAATCAACCATATCCTGAGATTAACTATATTGAACATGAATCAGATATATCAACTCTGGCTGTTTCCTCATGTTATGACTTAGTTTTGGTACTGATCTTATTTTCTTATAGCTCTAACCACCCACTCTACCCAAAAAATCTATTATGTGTGTCAATTATTTTACTTTTATAGTTTGATGACTCAGTTCTTTCTACCAATGATTTGTCTTGTGATTAGAAAACCTGGTCCTTTAACAGGGTCAGTGAAACAATTCATATTTATTACGTATGAGATGACATGTTTGAAAAGGGTGTACATGCACATGTGCACACCTATCAGTGAATTTTATTCGGAGAATTTCTGGGAATATTTTTACTTTTGTTCGTATAATAAACTAAGATGATCCAATAATATCAGCCTCTAGGGTAAAAGTGATTTCATGAGCTTTTTTCAGAAACAATATTTCTGTTCTTTAATTTTTTTTATTGTTTATTTATTTTTGAGACAGAGAGAGACAAAGTGCAAACAAGGGAGGGGCAGAGAAAGAGGGAGACACAGAATCTGAAACAGGCTCCAGGCTCTGAGCTAGCTGTCAGCACAGAGCCTGAAGCAGGGCTGGAACCCACAAACCGTGAGATCATGACCTGAGCGAAGTCAAATACTTAACTGACTGAGCCACCCAAGTGCCCCACAGAAACAATATTTCTGTCCTTACAAACCTATAAACTTAGAACAAATCAGTTAATTTCTCAAAAGTCACTTTTGTATCTCTAAAACATCTTTGCTTGGGATTCTAAGATAGTCACTATATTAGTTTCCTAGAGATACTATAACAAAAATGCCTCTTACGGCCTTTGGTGGTGGTTGGCAATTTTTGCTGTTTCTTGGCTTGAAGCAGCATAACTCCAATTTCTGCCATCATGTTCATATGACATTTTGCTGTGTGCTTGTGTCTCTGTGTTCAAATTTCCTCTTCCTATAAAGGCAACAGTCATCTTGAATTTAGGGCACACTCTCATCCAATATGACCTCATCTTAATTTGATTACACATCTGCAAAGAACTTATTTCTAAAGAAGGTTATATTTACAAGTTTGGGTAGACATGAATTTATGAAGGCTATAGTTCAATCCATGTAGGATAACATGAAAAACACCTAGTATTGTGACTAAACAGAGAAGATATTAAATTAATATGTATATTTATGCATCTCTTCACTAACTCCTACCATAGAAAGAAAGAAAAAAAGCATATTTCTGTCTAATATTCTTTTGGTTTAAACCATAGTTTCCTATTAAAATAAGAAAATTAACAGAGTTACTAGCAATTCTTTACCTTAAGCACAAATGTTTTTGTCAATATTTTTCTTTAGGAATTACTTTACAAAATGGAGATCAACAAACATGAGTTCACTGGCCATCTGAGGAATTTAGACAGATTGCAAAGAGTGGGGGTTAGGTGGTGGATGAGAACCCAGAATGGAGATACTAAATACTTGCTTCCTGATTTTGTATATAGCTGTTATTTAGGAAAATATATAAAGCACTTTTCTCTATTTCTTTAATTTCTTATAACCACCCCAAGGAAGTTTATAGAATTTCTGTAATATTTATGTAGATCTTATGGACTCTAAGGGATCATTAATTTAAATATTCTAAATTTGCAGTACTTATAAGTAAACAACATATAATACAAAATTTGTTGAATGTTAGATAAACTAGAAGTCACATCACCAAACAATGACAGTAATTATTCACAAAGTTTTTAATTGATCTACTCACTCAACTTAAGGTAGGTTTTGCTAATGAGTTCAACTTAAAACATTTACCACTTACTAACAACTTCTAGTTTCAGCTCAGATGTGTGGGTTTGCATGAAGTGAAGAAAAATTAGGCAGAGGTCTGGAATGGTTCAGTTTGCATATATACATACAAAATAAAGGATAGGGACAGAAATAATTATAGATATGTATGTGTACAAAATTATAAGTTAAATTGTGTCCCCCATTTCATATGTTGAAGCTCAGTGTCTCTTATGAGCTTCATGAGATAACCCTCAATACCTCAGAATGTGACTGCATTTGGAGATAGGGCCTTTGAAGAGGTGACTAAGTGAAAATAAGGCTGGTGAGATAGATGCTAATCCAATCTGATTTAGACATGTAGAGAGGGACAACAGGAATGTATGCCCACACAGAAAACATCATATAAGAACATGGTAACAAGGACACCACATTGCCATAAGACATAAACTCAGCTATACCACCTGTGTCATTCTAAAATTGCATTCAGGCTATATATAGTGGCTCCACAAACCTACGAATTATTAATTTTTACCTCTAATTAATTTTACCTCTAATTTTGGGGAGGGATGTATGTGTAGGATCACATATCAAGAATTCCATAAGTAGAATTTCAAGAGTAGTGTAGCTGCTAAATGATATAGTCAGAACTAAGTTAATAATTCTTCAAACATTCTTGAAGTCCCAGAGATCTATATCAATATTTAGAGTGATTCTATAAACTTCTGAGTGGCTGCTCTATGAAAACATAAAGACAGATAATCAATAACTTTAAATGTCCTTTCTTCGGGTGCCTGGTTGGCTCAGTAGGTTGAGTGACCAACTTGTCTCAGGTCATGATCTGGCAGTTCGCGGGTCGGGGAGCACATCGGGCTCTGTGCTGATAGCTCAGAGCCTGGAGCCTACTTCTGATTCTGTGTCCCCTTCTCTCTCTGCCCTTCCCCCATTCATGCTCTGTCTCTCTCTGTCTCTCAATAATAAATCAATGTAAAAAAATTTTAAAAATTAAGAATAAATGTCCTTTTCTCATGAGTAGAGGAATAAAACTAACATTCTAAGTTTGTGGTGTCAATTCTCATGGTAGACAAGTTTTTAGATGGGATCCAATCATCCCTGCCTCCTGGCTTTTATATCCCTGTATAATCTCCTCCCCTTCCTTGAGTGTGGATCGGGCTCACTGACTTACACCAAATAGAATGCAACCAAGGTAATGAAATATCACTTCTGAGATAAGATTGCAAAAAGACTGACTTCTATCTAGAACTGCTCTCTCACTCTGTTAAGACAGTTGCCATGGTGATAGCTTCCCTACAGAGAGAACTACATGACATGGAAAAATCATCAAGAAACTGAGGGCTTTGATTCAAAAATCAAGAAGCTGAATGAATCCTTTCAAGAATCACCTATTAGTTAAGATTGGAAGTCGACCCTCTCTCAGTTGAGCCTTCAGATAAGAATGCAGTCCAGCCTACATTTCTGACCAGAATCTCATGAAAGACATTGAGCATAGGCACTCAGCTAAGCCATGACCCAAGTTCCTGACCCACAGAAACAATTGCAGTCCACAGAGTTATAAAATGACTAGTCATTAATATATTTAGATATACTAAGTAACATTTAGATATTACAGCTAAGATCCAGACAGGAAGAAGGAGAAAAGGCAAATTTACAAATTACAAATACCTGTTAAGACTTCCTCTTTTCTAAGATGGGAGAAAGGATGTATGGATATTGAAAAACAACTGGTAATAACTACACACCAAACTTGTAATATTCCTAGAAGGAAATGTTTTTTACCTATTTGAATGTATTGACATATTAATTAAAGTTAAGAATATGATTAAAGTTGAAAGGATTAAAAACAAATGTGTGATCTCCAGACCAATAGAATAGATAGGTTACTAAAATGGTAAGAATACAATTTTGATTCAATAGAAGGCTTGAAGTTTATATAATAATTAAATATATAATTGATATTCTTCATTTAATTAAAACCTTTGTATTCAGGGCATTGTAAAGAGGGGATCCCATTTATTATAAATTAAAAATACATTAAAAATAAACCATGTACTTGTACATCAAAATCTAAATGTATTATAACTGATCATGGCAACAGTCTCTGCAATGTGATAAACTATACATTGATAATTTATTGAGTATAAAGTCCACTTGCAAAATTAAAACACCTAGGAAGAAGATGAAATTAATTCAGAGTTTTATGAAGGTATGGTAATAATCAAAAGAAAATAAATATAAAATAAACATTTTTGTACTAAGACATGTTTAAGTTCTCAAAAAAAGTAAGAAAAAATTATTTAAAAAGTGTAGAATTTATCATATATGTGAATTAATCAATGATTGTAAAGATAAGTGAAAATATTTTCAAATAATTATCTCAAGAAAATATACCTCCATAATATTATGTTATTTGGGGGCTCTGAAGAATGAAAGAAAAACTTTATCTTATTTAAGTTTTTCCAAAATTCAAATTTTTCTAAAATTTACATTAAGGAAATACTGTGAATTTTATGAAGCTACAATAAAACTCAGCAAAAAATTATGAAATAATTGTACAGGAAGAGGAAACTTCAGACTAATATTGCATTTATGACCTATAAAAGAAATAATCATAAACTAAATATCAGCAAGTACTCTGAAGGAATGCATTAAAATAATTAAGTTCCATGTCAAAAAGAATTACTTTTGGAATAAGAAAGTCATCATAGTTTTGGAAAATATCAAATAAAGAGGAAATCCATGAAAAAATAGACTTTTATATACCAAGAATATATTTAATGTACTATATCCATCCTTGAGTTTTAAGTTACACCATGATAGTATTAATGTTTAGCAATTATCTTTTTCAAATAAAAAACAAGCATGGGGCACCTGGGTTGCTCAGTTGGTTACAAGACCAACTTCCACTCAGGTCATAATCTCACGGTTTGTGAGTTTGAGTATCCCCTTCTCTACCCCCCGCCACGTTGGTTGGACTCTGTGCTGAAAGCTCAGAGCCTAGAGGCTGCTTCAGATTCTGTGTCTTCCTCTCTCTCTGCCCCTCCCTCATTCGCACTCTGTCTCTCTCAAAAATAAACATTATAAAACACTCTCTAAAAAATAACCATAATTGTTAATGATCAAACATTGGAGACATTTCTATTGGAAATAGCAAAATGATACAATAAAAATTTTTATTTAGTGTATTGATGGTATTAAATGAAACTTTAAAAATTTCAAGATTTGGGATGCCTGGGTGGCTCAGTTCGTTAAGTGTCCAGCTCTTGGTTTTGGTCCGGGTCATGATCTTGCCATTCATGAGTTCAAGCCCCACATTGAACTCTGTGGGGACAGTGTGAAGCCTGCTTGGAATTCTCTCTCTCCCTCTCTCTCTACCCCTCTCCTGCTCTCTCTCAAAATAAATAAATAAACTTAAAAAAACTTTTCAAGGATTACTTGATATACAGGACATAAAATGTTATAAAGTTAACTTTTCTGCCTTATTTTGATAAGAATAAAAATGTGCATGCATTATCAATACAATACTCCTTACTATTGGCAATGAGTATTGTTTATAGATTTTTAAGAGAAGAAAAGTACAAAATAGGATAAGCTCTGGAAAAAGATGAGAAAACTGTGATTTTGTTGTCACTTTATTCCCTTCTTCAAAAGGAATATTATCATAATTTATCTTACAAATTGTATGCCATTCTCAGGACTTTAACTAATTGTCCATCTCTTTGCTTTTATCCTTATCAAATCATCAAAATATATATGTTTTGGGGGAACCTGGGTGGCTCAGTTGGTTAAGAGGCCCACTTTTAGATTTGGCTCAGGTCATGATCTCATGGTTCGTGAGTTCGAGCCCTGAATCAGACTCTGTGCTGACAGCTCAGAGCCTGGAGCCTGTTTTGGGTTCTGTGTCTCCCTTTCTCTCTGTCCCTTTTCCATTCATGCTCTGTCTATGTTCCTCTCTCTCTCTTTCTTTCTCAAAAATAAGTAAACATTAAAATATTTTTTAAAGTATATTTGTTTTTGATTCATTTTCTTAGAATCCTAACAAGAATCTGCACACAACTAATTCAGTATATATAGTAAAGCCTTAAATATCTACGTGCCATAGAAGGTTTGAATTTTCACAAAAACTCAATAAATACATTCAAATTTAAGGAAAAGTGACAATGTAAAAAAAATAGGACAGAGTAGGCTTTTGGTGACTGAAAATTTATTTTAAATGCAAAATGTATATTCCTAATTTTTCCTGGAAGCTTTCAAAATTATAAAGGACAGAACACAGGTCCTAGAAACATAGCTTTTCTTTAATCATTTATGTTTAAAAGGCAGATTAGAGATCTTCTGGATCTCAAGCTGGACAAGGAGTTCTCAGACATGGCATCGAAAGGATTAGCCACTTAAAAAAAGAGATAAATTACTTCTCCTCAAAAATTTTAAAATTTGTTCAGAGAAATATCTTACTAATGGGTGAAATGACAACCTGCAGACTTAACGAAAATATCTACAAATCACATATCTGACAAAGTACTTATGTCAAAAAATACATAAAGAACTCTTACACTCAACAGTGAAATGAAAAGGAAAATCCAACTATAAATGGGCAAAAGACATGAATAAAAATTTTACAGAAGAAGATATACAGATGGGAAATCATCACATGGAAAGATGTTTAGCAGCAACAGCTATTAGAAAAATGCAAACTAAAATTATGATATGATTTCAGTCCTGTCAAAATGGCTAAAATAAAAAAATATAGTAACAATACCAAATGCTATGAGAATATAGAGGAACTGAATCACTCATACATGCTTTGCTGGTAGAAATGTAAAACTATAAGGCCACTCTGAAAACTGTTTGGAAGTCTTTTAAAAAATTATACATGTGATTGCAAATGCAGTATTGCACATGTTCTCCAAAGAGATAAAAATATGTTTTCATACAAAAACCTGCAGATGAATACAGGTATGCATGAATAGGAGCTTTATTCATAATAGCCAAAAGCCACAGATAACACTGACACCTTTCAAAAGATGAATGATCGAACTATTGTACATCCATACCATATGATACTATTCACTAAAACTCAGTGCATTACTGATAAATACAATAAATTGGATGAATTTCCAGGGAATAATGTAGACCAAATAAAGCCAATCCTAAATGTTTGCATGCTACATGATTGCAATTATATAACATTTTGAAATGACACTTATAGAAATAGAGAACATGTTAGTGGTTGCCAGAAGTCAGGGGCATGAGAATTGAGGGGGAAATTAGTATGGCTTTTAAAGGACAACAGGAAGGACACCTGTGACAATGGATTCTTCAGTATCTAGAATATATCAGTGTCAGCCTCCTGGTTGTGACATTATTGTATTATAGTTTTGCAAGTTGGGGAAACTGAGTAAGGGATGTATGGTGCCTGTATTCTTACAGCTGAAACTGTACCCACAATTTCTCAAAATACTTTCAAATTTTGATGCAAAAAGTGTTGAATAAAAAAATCTATTCTGGTATACCAAGTAAGGTATTTAACCAGACTAAGTAAATTTAAGTAATTCAATTTAAAATTAGGGTTTCCTTTCAGACCAAGTTAAACCACCAACTTTTCAAGAGAAATTAGCACATTTTTATACTTCATTTAAAATTGACACCACTATCTGAGAAAATAATTTCTATCTTAACACATATTGCATTTCATCAAAAAAAATTAACTTGTCCATCTCCTCTGACAGGCTGTTTTCAGTAAGACTATATTCTGTATCCCAAATACCTCGAACAGTGACTAGCATTTAGCAAAATCACAATGAACTTATACTGAATGTTCGAACAAATTATAGGTTGTCAATCTAATATTGCAGCCAGCATTAAGAGATTAAATTGATGAATTCATTAAGGGTAAAACAAAAAACAATCATCTCACTGAACATCCTATCTCCTTTTCCTACATTCTGATCTTTATTTGCTTAATATATTCATTAGTTAATTCCTCCCTTTCTCTATACAGTTGTTAAATTTTAGAAGATTCACTTCAACTCATGTTATCTGGAGAGCAAATCCATATAGAGAACTCAGGACAGGAATAGCCTCCACAGTGGCCACATTGTATTTAGAAAACAAAATAAAGCAAGACAAAAAAACCTTCCAACGTGAAACTGATCTAGTCAGTACATAACAGCTGAGCTACTTGAAGCTAAAGAAACTTTCTATAACTGTTCATGGATGAGGTTAGATAAATATTTTCCCTGGATATGGTCACTTTTTAAATAGATAAAATTATAATCATGTTGCTAAAATTTTTATCATCATCCTAATTCTGTTAAGGGACTATGTGTGTCTCTCTGAGTATATAACACATTTTTTTTTCATAAATAAGCATCTTCCTTAGTCCCCCAAAAATCAGAAAAAATAAGGTTCATATACTACCTAATTTAGGGCTTGGCTTTAAAAAGCTTTAGGATGATCTCATCTGTGGAAAGATAGCGGGAATGTCTCCTCTTATAACGGAGGTGCATGCGCGTGCACGCACGCACATGCGTACGCGCGCACACACACACACAGAACTGGTCATTGAACATTTTTATTTCTTAGAATTGTAAACATTATTTTATTTTATTATTCCTATACATTTGTATTTCAGCCTCAGAAGAAAAGTAAGGTTAAGCATTTCCATAACTAATTACTGCAGAATAAGTGCAATATTCTATGAGAAGCAATACATGTTTATTTCACTTTAATATAAACATCTGAAATTCTTTGTGCTATTTTAAAAATTATGTAAGTGATTTTTTAATTTTATTTTATTTTTAATGTTTTATTTATTTGTAAGAGAGAGAGAGAGAGAGAGAGAGAGAGAGAGAGAGAGGGACAGCGTGAGCAGGGGAGGGTCAGAGAGAGAGGGAGACACAGAATCCGAAGCAGGCTCCAGGCTCTGAGCTGTCAGCACAGAGCCTGATGCAGGGCTTGAACCCACAAACCGTGAGATCCTGACCTGAGCCGAAGTCAGACGCTTAATCGACTGAACCCCCCTGGTGCCCCTGTCAATGATTATTTTAATATCAAGTATGGAATCTAAGGAAAATTGTGTAAGATTCTAAAGTAGATCAAAAAATTACTGAGTGTCTTCAAAGGAAAATTATGCATTGTTTAGAGGACATCCTTTAAGCGTATCTGATTCTATGTGTTTTTGCCTTTGTATCATTTTCTCAAGTTTACTTACAACACTTCAGTTCATATTTTTAATGTTTATTTATTATTTTTAATTTATTTTTTTTGCTCCATAATATTTTATTGTCAAATTGTTTTCCATACAACACCCAGTGCTCTTCCCCTCAAGTGCCCTCCACCATCACCACCACCTCTTTTCCCTCCTCCCCCTTCCCCCTCAACCCTC